>NW_019253316.1:25409-31263 GCF_002742605.1 Olea europaea var. sylvestris
AGTCTTGAATCAATACATTCATTTGCTATGAGAACGGAGTCCAAGATCTGTCGCCCTTTGACAAAAGCATTCTGATATTTAGAAACCACTTTTCCCAGCGCCTCCTTTAATCTATTAGCCAAAACCTTTGCAATAATCTTATACACCCCACTTACTAGACTGATAGCTCGAAAGTCCTTAATGTCTGTCGCTCCTGGTTTTTCTGGGATCAGCACAATAAATGTAGTATTAGAGCTTTTCAAGAATCTGCCACACTGGAAAAAGTAAGCAAAAACATCCACAATGTCCGAACGTATCACCTCCCAACAAGCCTTGTAGAATGCGAAGGAAAATCCGTCCGGTCCTGGGGCCTTGTCATCATTCATACTGAACACCACCTCCCTAATCTCGTCCTCCCCAAATGGTCTTTCTAACCAACTGACATCCTCCTCAGAAATAGTGGAAAACTCTAGCCCCTCAAGCTCTAGCCTCCAATCAAACTGCTCCTTATAAAGGTTTTGGTAGAAACTCACCATTTGGATACCAATATCCTGTGGGTCCTCAAAAGTTACGCCATCCACCTCCAGCATAGAGAGACAATTATTGCGCCTGTTGGAATTGGCCACCCTATGGAAAAACTGTGTACACTTATCTCCCTCTCTTAACCACTTGACCCTAGATTTCTGGCACCAAGAAATCTCCTCCATCTCCACCAACCTCTCCAGGTCACCCCTTAATTCTTGACGTCGCTCCCTCTCGTCCCCTCCCAATCCTCGACTTTCCTCCTTCCTATCCAATTTCTCTATTTCTAAGGTGCATTGATTTTTACGCCAGTTAACATCCCCCACCTCCTCCTCATTCTACCTTTTGAGGTATCATTTTAAAGCCTTTAATTTCTGGTCCAACACATAACTGGGGGACCTCCTGAACTTGTAAGAGGCCCACCAAGTCCGTACTCGCTCCCCAAAACCATCCACTTTAAGCCACATTTTTTCAAGCCTAAAAGACCTCCCGCTATATCCCACATCCCCAGATAATGAAATTGGGAAATGATCTGAGTATACCCTCCCTAGTCTCCTCTGAGCGACATCCGGGTATTTAGCCTCCCACTCCACACTAATCAAGAACCGATCTATTCTAGAATGAACAGGTAGCTCTCGATTAGATGATCAAGTAAAATCTCCCCCATCAAAGGCATATCTACCAACATATTCTCCCTGATAAAATCTGAAAAGTCCTCCATAGCCCCTGTTAGTCTCACGCCGCTAGACCTTTTAGTAGGAAAGCGGACCACATTAAAATCACCCCCTATGCACGTTGGGAGGTTCCACCAAACCATCATACCTGCCAATTCATCCCACAATCCGCCTCTACTTTCATCAACATTAGGCCCATAAACTCCTATGATCATCCAACGAAATCTATTCCCAATATTTGTAAATGAAAGGGATAGGGAAAAAAGCCCTTCACTAACCTCCTCCAATTGAAAGACTCTAGTATCCCACACAATAAGCACCACTCCTGAAGCCCCCACTGACCCCACAAATTGATACCCAATATGTTGTCCCTCCCATAAGCTACTAACAACAGCCCTCGAAACAGTCTCCAACTTTGTCTCCTATAAGCAAACAATGTCAGCCTTCCAACCCCTTAAGAGATTTCGAACACCTAACCTTTTACCAGCTTCATTGAGCCAATGAAGCCCCCTCACATTCCAGCAAACAATTTTTGGGATCATCTTGACACACTTTCATCCCTCCCCATCAATCCTCTTCTTGACTCACCACTCCTTATGTCATAATTAACCGAGCATTCAAGCCTTTTAAGTTCACGGTCACCCTTTCTTCTTGTCTTACCTCCTCGTGTATCCATCCCTTGTCCCTTACTCGCCTCCAACTCCTCAAATAGTTGCAAGAGCTTACGTTCATACCCATCACAGGACACCCCCGCCATTTTGCTAAGTCCATTTTTTGAAGAGCCCAGCTCGATGGTGGTGGTCTAAAGTCAAGCTCACTCATTTCCACTATCTCCCCAGAGGAAAGCTGATCATATTGTAAGTCCTCTTCTTCCACCCAACCTACATCCCTATTTATATCCTCCTTTTTGGCGCCCTCCACCCAAACAACTAGCGCTTTATCATTCCCCGATTCTCCCTCATTTATAGACTTAGAGTATCTCCTCCAGTAAGTATTCGTGACCATCTTTGCCAAACCTGTTGCCCCTTGTTGTTTCTTAATTGCCACATCCAGTCTCTCCGACTCCAAATTCATCAAACGCGGTTCCCCTTCCTTGTCCCTTACTTCCACCTCTGCCCCTCTACTTTGTACTTGAGCCTCGCCACTTGGCTCAACCATCACCTCTGTAGTGTTAGCCCTCTTCGATTTCAACCCTTAGACACCTCATTAGCTACTACATTTCCGTTTGCTGTATAGTCTTCTGGGCCCACTCCACACGCAGGACAATACTTCTGCTTATAACCCATTATCTTCCCGCTATCCAATAACCTCATAGTTCATCCAATTCCCCTTTCAGTGCCTTTATATGTGCCCTTATGTCAGCATAGTTTGCAGAAATATCATACGTTCGTTCAATAGTCTTATTGCTGTCCTTATGTGCCGTTAAATGGCCTTCCTTGTTTGGTCCCCAGATTCGTGGAACACTTCTCTCATTTACCGGTTTATCCTTCTGTGTCCGTACTCATTGATCAGCATTCTGAGAGGCCTGTGCCGTATCTGCAGCATAGGCCATCCCTTGCAGGCTCTGATCTTCCACTACTGGATGCTTGGCCTTATCTTCGACAACAAATGATTCTATAACTGCTTGAAACACGCGAGAGATCGCTGCCCATCCCTCTCCATTACGCCCTTCAGGTACCATCACTACACCCTGTCGCCGTCCTCCCCATTCTGCGCTATTATGAGATATCTTCCACGATTGTTAGTACATCGTTGTGCCAAATACGCTCAGGGGGTCTCATTAAATTTTGCTACAAAATCCTTCGACACACTAGCCATCCTCAGCTTATCCATCATATTAACCATTCACATAGTTCCAAATCTTCCCATGAGAATAGCACTGGAGATCTTAGCTCCCCATTCTGATATCTTAACCATGCCTGAATCAGTGACAGACACAACAAATTGTTTTGCCTCAATTTTGAAACTGGAGCTGAAGACCAACATGCCATTAGGAACTCTCTGTCTCCCTAGATTTCGTGCAACCGAAGCATCATACGAAGAAACAGGATGGTTATTTGTCTCTGGAGAATTCTGCACGATCTGACGCGCCACGCGCCGGCAAGCGCGTGCTAAGATCGGCGAGTCCACTGCGCTGCCTCTCCCCCGTGGTCGGAATGCCCTGACCAAGTCTCCTGTCAGGCGCATCGGTCGGAATTCTGGCCGGATCTTGAGCCATCTAGGCTCGAATCCCCGACCGATTTCTGCCTGTGATCACTCGCCAACCGCCCAAGTCGCCGTCGCCTGTTCAGAGGTGGCTGGGTCGTCGGCCAAAACAGCAGATCGGGCGACGATGCTGGGGTTTACACCCAGGGCCGTCGCTTGCGATTGTGGCTCGTTTTGTGGAGTGAGGCCGATTTTGTCGGGTCAACTGGGCGCTTGCGATGTGGCCGGTATGGTGGATTTGGATATTCGGGAGGGATGCTCCATCCCACAGGAGCGAGTTCTTCAACTTGGTGATTTCCTCAATAAGTTCTCAATCCAATGAAAAGAACCTTACACATACTTAAGTGGGGTTGTTACATGGATTCTCTTCTTCGGCTCTACTTTATCAGAGGTCAACACAAAAGTTACACCATAAATGTTCATATCCTTTGTCATTCCTCATTCTGTGTGATTTTAGGTCAATATCTTCCTCGTTTCCTCTCCTAACTGATGCATTTGGCAGCCTTTGTTGAACATCATTAAATCATCCCTATCAATTCCCCCGCCATTTCTCCTCAATGAGTGCAACTTTATCCAACTCTATTCTTATTCTTATCTCCTTGTGTTTTACCAAAAAATCTTCTGAACATTCTTGTCTCAACTACACTTGATGCACACGGACACTGTTTCTTAACAACGCCAGAAATAATCTGAACTAGAAGGTATGACTAGTCAGTGAAATCATTCCTCTAAGTGATGCAAAGTGGATAAAAAGGGTGCTTGGTCCTTCACATATGAGGTGTAAGTCAACAAAATGAGAGGCATCATAATCTGGCTTTGCCACTGCCAAAACAGCCACAACAGAGAAAAATGTGCTTTAACCTTTTCTCTTAAATTCTTCCTTCATTAAAGACCAAGATGACAACTAAAGCTTGGTAAACTAATGACCTTTGAAAGGGTACAACCTAAATTTTTTCTGTTAGGGCAAACCAAGCATTCAGTCAAGTTAGACTGTATATATTGAATGGAAGAAAATAGTCTGCTCAAGCTATATTTGTCAACTCACATTTTCGGAAAACAATATGTGGTTCTAAAATTTATTTTTCATATTTTGGGGACCAATGTATAGTCCTAAAATTCCATTACTAAAATAAATGAATTTCAGTCTCAAATTACTAGAGAAACTTGATCCTAGATGTCCTTACCCACAGAGGCAATCTCTGCTACAAACCCCGGATGATCCAGCCGATGAGCTGCATGAACAAAAGATGCCATCATCCTCCTGGCGCCTTTTAACCTTCTTCTCAAGATATACATCTTGAAGTTGTTAAGATCAACAAAAAATGAAAAGGCAGGGGAGATGGGAGTCATATAGACCAAAACAGAGTTGCAAAAAATGGAATAAATTAACAGTGGATATATTGATTTGGAAAGGGGTTACCAAATGGGAATTAAAGATTTTAAGGATACTGCGCCTGATAAAGGAGTAGGGTGTAGGTTTCCATTTATGTAACCATTCAGGAAGTTCAAAGTCAACTGGACTTCCAATCTCCTCCACCAATTTATCAAATACTTGCAAAATAGCACTGCGCCCATAATACTGGTAACATATACAAAATGCAAATACAACATAAAGGCCAAGAAATTAGACTTTAAATGCATAAATCAGAACATTTACACAGATAATCTCCACAAAATCAAGGCATAAAAGAGAATAATTGGAGGAAAGGGTCTTGTAAGATTGAAAACTGATCCAAGTAAAATTCAATCATGAAACCATGATTCAATCATCTGATTGTAAAAGCAGAGTCACAAAATCGAAATAGAAAGAAAACAAAAAAGATAGCGCATAAAAAACTCCAACGGTAAAACCAATTATGATAAAACAAAGGATATAGAGCTTATGACCAACAAATACGCATACTAAGATCGAGCTGTTTGAAATAATTGAAATACATAGTAAGATAATCAATAATTATGTAATTTTCCTAATTATGATTGCAGTTTTTATAAGACTATTTGAACGGGCAGATTCCATTTTCGGTACCTATAATTCAATCTTATTCAATCAGGTAAATGTAGGGTAACTTAGTATAATTCCGTTTAGCAGTCAATGATGCCTTTCATTTATTTTATTGAAATTACAATTCATTTCCACAACTAAAGGTTGACTGTAGTAACCATCATTCATTAACTGCCATGTCATCGATTATCATCAGTGGAATTGGACAAAGTTATCTTAATTGAAATCAAATTAAAGTGCAACCGATTGAACAAAATTGAAGTACAATTGCATGATTGACACTAGAGTGAAGTATTGTTACCGTGACGGAATTTACCTACTTTAACTTACTTCAAAATAATGACACTGTATCTATGGGGATTTTCAGGCTTTCCCATCCCACTCATAATAACCAGAACAAGAGGCTTTTCTTTTAATTGGCTTCACACGTAATTTTCTCTTTAGACTACGTTTATAAGCCTCATATATGTCC
>NW_019253316.1:43518-84751 GCF_002742605.1 Olea europaea var. sylvestris
TTTCAAATCGTACGGTTTAATTGAACTTGCTAGTAATGGACTCTTTTCTCTGTTTATATTCAATCTTATAATAACATTGTTGACGGATAGATTCAAAAAACGATGATAATTTTTTGCAATTTGCTTACAGGTCTTTCTTGTGTCCATTTTATTCAATTTCAATTTATAAAATGCTGTCATGCATGTCAGTTCAACAACTACCATACACTTATATTTAACATTCAACAACTAACGTGCGATGCACATTTTTCTCACTGGTCTTGGAAAAGTAGGAGGGTAAGGAAGAGTAGATGGAAATGTATACTTGCTCATTTATATGGAAACTCCGTCAAGATGATATGGCAAAATTGGGACATGTTTTTGGATTTTAGGTGTGAATCATGGTTGGTTAAAAAAATAAGTTAGTCTACTTATACACTTTTTGTGTACACGTAAGGGGGTGTAATTCATTATGTATACTAGAAGTGTACATATAACATCATTCAAAAAAACTTATTTCAGGGACTCATCAAACCTTCTTGAAAGAGATATACTTTTGACCTAGACTTTCATAAGGTGACAAGCTGTAGATCACAACCTGTCGATCAGAGAATGATCACTTTCTTTTGATAAGGCATTAGTTTGGAAGCGCGACTTTTTTTTTTCTATAATAGATGATATATTAAATTGATCACCTCTCCTCGTAATCTTATGCGCAATTGCAATGTGGCTTTATTGATCATTCGTACAAAAAAGAGTTTTCGTAATCATACTTACTTATTATGATAGCAACATTAACCTCTCCAATCTCGATCGATTGATCGAAAGTAAAATCCATGTGCCTCTTGATTAATTGGAAAGGTAAAAATACAAAAGAGACGAAATCAATTAGACTCTAGGCCACGTGGCATCTGTGAACTTTGCACACGTGCCCATTCATCATCAATTTTACAACTAAACCTCTTCATACATGTCATCAATAGTCATTATATCTTTTCATTAGGGCTTATGTGTCAACATGCGATTGGTTATCACTTGGCTGGAAAACTTTTTGAATTCTACCTATCCACTACAAAAGTACCTTCATAAGACCATCTAAATACAAAAGTCTCTTTATTTTAGAGAGTTAAAAATAAGTTCTAAGAGACTCTATTTTTTAATGTACAATTCTTACATTTAATAACTCACATATTTCAATATTGGAAAACTTTTTGAATTCTACCTATCCACTACAAGAGTACCTTCATAAGACTATCTAAATACAAAAGTCTCTTTATTTTAAAGAGTTAAAAATAAGTTCTAAGAGACTCTATTTTTTAATGTACAATTCTTACATTTAATAATTCACATATTTCAATATTGTACTTCTTAAACTAATTAAATCATATTTAAATTAACTAGTCATTGACATACAAAAATTATTTTAAGTTGAAGTATGGGAAAAAATCAATATTTATTTTTTGAGAAAAGTAAAATAAAGAGCCAAAATAGATAGCATTGTTGGAGGGTATAAAATTTTTGACTCTCTAAATTTAAAGTTGTACCTTTATAAATAAAGATTATCTTGGAGATGCTATAAGGAATATGATATTTATACATAATGTCGTGTCCATAATGGTGTCCACCTCCTTACATGATGGTGGATTCCACTTCAGATAAATTATATTTTATTGAAAGTGGGCTCCCTTCCGTGTGAGGGGGTGAATACCGTTATGGACATCCTAATGTATGTGTAACCTCACCTATGCTATAATAGGAGGTTGGGATGAAGGGAAAAAAAGCAAATGTAAGTGTAGTCCATCTTTCTTTCTTCTCGTGTTACTTGAGTTCCGTAGGTATCTCAGAGGAGCTATCTACTTCTAGTTGATCTGTGGAAAATCAATTTTAGAAAGTAGACATCGTTCCTGGCTCATAATATTGTGATTGTTCATATGATTTATGATTATGTAAGTTTTTGTAAAAATTCATGGCGATCGGTGTTCATAATTTTGTCATGTAAATATTATTGGGGTTCATAAGTTTGTCATATAAATATTAGTTACAGTTGTTACAAGCAAACTGAAACGGAATTATTCTTTGGTCTTGGATTTGGTTCAACATTTAAAATTTAAATGAAGTTTTTCGCGTCGGATTGAATTTATTTGACTCTTTTTCATCTAAAAAATCAATTGTGTGTGTGTGTGTTTTTTTTAATAAAGTAGTTGCAACCTTAATTTTGTAGTTTGATTTTAGTTAGTTAGAACGTCAGAAATTTTTTAAATATGAGATGCTCTCTATTCTCTATTTTAAATGGCCGATCTTTAAAATTATGGTTTCATAAGACTTTTTAAATTAACATTGTAATTTAGATAGTGGACTCACTCTTTATAATTAAATACAATCAAAGTGTGTTTCAATTTTTAATGTAGAATAATAATAAAATAATCTAAAGAAAAGTTAGTTAAAATAAAATATAGATAAAAATGATAAATATATTTTGGGAGTAGTAAAAGTAAGTGTTAAATATTAAGAGCTTGTTGGAATACTTCAAAATTTTAACGCTCTAAATTTAAGGATGCTCTTCAAATGATAGAATATGGTCTTTAAAAAAAGAGAATCTCTTGGAGATCTTCTTTTATAACTGTATTTTATACATTTATTTGGACATAAAAATATATACATTTAATAGTTCTTTTAAGCATTATAACCTAATTTATTGTATATTTTGTTTATTAGGTAAAATTCGATTATTGGAAGTGGAATTGAAAGAAAGAAGAGAAAAACGCGTGAAAAATGTTGAAGTACAAAGTTTGAAAACTAAATTGTAAATATTCAGCGGTTGATTTGGACCACAAGAGATACTTTGAAGATTGCTAGGTGTAAATTAGATGCAATTAGAAGTCAATAATAAATAGAATATGATCAGAATATTACCATAAATTGATTTCTAGTCACACAAAATATCATCTAGATTTTTAGTTAAAGATTGTTAGCATTCCAACGCACTTTGAACCGCCTCAATCATATATCGAAAAAGAAAGTTATGATCAAAATACTGATCGTTGTGCAGATAAAAAAACATGCGCGGGCGAATACAACTTTTCTTATTCAATTGGAACTCTTTAGAAAACTAATTTGGATGTTATTTTCAACCAATTTTTGATTCCTACAAATACCTAATAGCAGAAAACATATAAAAAGACCTCTCCTAAGTCTCTATGTATACTCCAATACCAATTGATTATTATTATCAAATGATGAAAATTTATAATTTTTGTGAGAGAATAGATGGGGATTTGTAAAAATTCAATTAAATGAAGATTCAAACTTGATTTTTAGGCAAATAAGAGAAGGTGTAAGTGGACATTTATCAATAAATTATTGAAGAGACTCAAGATTTCAAGATTCATCTTCATCTTCTCAATTTATCAAAAATTCGAATTATGTCTTTTCGCTTAAATATGATTTCTTATAATTTTGATATATTATGCTAATTTTATACATTGCTAGGATGAGATAAATCATTGTCAAGATATTTTTAGTTTTTAAATAGTAATTTTGACTTTAATTTGGTTTGGTTTGGTTTGGTTTGTGGATGTTTATTAGCGTTCTTTTCAATTGTTTAATTACTAACTGAATTGTTTAGTATGTTTTATTATTATCGAGAAAGATAATAGGGTTTAAGAACAAACATTGTAATGTTCCATAAAAGATGGAAATATACCTCTATGCTTTTATATAGTTTCAATAGGTGTTGTAGCACTTGTTAATGTATTTTATTATGTGGAGGTCAGAGTGTCGACCGACGATTGTATAAGTTTTGGAATATTAGATAGACTGCAAGAGTGAGTGTGAGAGTCGAGACAACGTTATGCACTCTATGTAGGTGTTTAGGGTTATTTAGTGGATTTGATCTTGTTTGGCTAAGAAATGAAATAATAAAATGGGTAATTGGGCCAAAAATTAGAAATGAAACAAATTATTGGGCCAAAAATTTGGATTTAGAAATCATTAATTTGTTAATTTGTTTAGAAAAAATTAAAATTAAAATAATTTGATTTACTCAATATAAAAAAAAATTAGAAAGATTCGGTTCTTATTCGGTTCTTCGGTTCTTGGTCTAGAACCAAGAACCGAACCGTACCCGTCGGTTCTCAATTCAGATACCCGTTCGGGTATTTAATTTGACAAGAACCGTCGGGTTCGGATCGGTTCGGTTCGGGTTCGGTTCGGTTCGGGTTCGGTTCGGTTCGGGAGATTTGCCCAGCCCTATTCAAAACGATTTTAATTGGGAGTTTAGTAACTGTTACCGCTCAATGTTTCATAGTTATAATTGTATGAGTAAGAACTCTTAACCAAGATGGGGATGTAGCTCAGATGGTAGAGCGCTCGCTTAGCATGCGAGAGGTACGGGGATCGATACCCCGCATCTCCATTTTGTGTGTGACTCGATTTTTTTCCTTATTTTTTCATTTTTGGATTTATATCATTTCAAGATGCGGTGCGTTTAACATTTGCAGTTTCGAACGTACTATGATTATCTTAATCAAAGATAAGACAGTCCCTACCATCCCCAAATTCTGACTTCAATGCATTGCCAGATTTACTGTTCATCACACTCTTCAACCGATTGATCATAGATACTGCAAGATCCTGCATCAGATTCACGTTCTGGAATCAATATTTTAAGACAGCCCAGAAAAAAGAAATTCAAGATTTTGCATAGAAACAAGCAAATAATGAGCAAGACAGTGAGGAAACTGCAAGTGGCATCGCCCGTGCCCGCGGATATAGATATAGCTAATTCAGTTGAACCACTTCATATCTCTGAGATTGCCCAAGAACTAAATCTTAGTCCCCACCATTACGATCTCTATGGCAAGTACAAAGCCAAGGTATTACTTTTTTCTGTGTTCTTGTGTTGATTTGCTTATCCACTTCTATTTATAAACTAGTTAGCATTATCATATGTTGGGCGATGATCTATATGCATGCTTATAAGTATGCACTAGACTAGAGCTTGTCTGTTTTGCAATTCATTTGCATTTTATTTGATGTTCGAAATTGGGTGACTAATTTTAGTTTTGTGAACATTATAGGTATTACTGTCAGTGATTGATGAACTGAAAGGTAAAGGAGATGGGTTTTATGTGGTGGTTGGAGGGATTACTCCTACACCTCTTGGAGAAGGCAAGTCCACTACTACTGTTGGTCTTTGTCAAGCATTGGGAGCTTTTCTTGATAAAAAGGTAATATTTATGTAATCTTTTATTTGTCTATATTTCTAGCATAAGTTTCTTTATCTTTACTCCTTTTTCGGCTTTCAAGTAGCGTACATATATATTTTACTATTTTAGATCAAGTTAAGCCTCTTATTAAGGTTTTTCAGTTTTGTCTTCTGGATGAAACCAGGAGAGTGAGTAAAAAGTGAAATGAAACGAAAGTTGATGTTTCTTGATATTGGGAGCTGATCAAAAAATCAAAATCCCATTGGGCATGAAGAAACAGCTGTTAAACTTTGAAAGCATGGATCTTACCAAACTAATAAAGTGCATTTGATGCAGCAACAAAAAATATTGTTAGAATCCAATGAATGGGAATTGAATTTTGGCATATCCCTACATCCTGTTGTAGGACATTTTCTCCTTTAGCCTTATTATTTGACATCACAATTTAATAGTTTCAAACAAAGAGTTATCTGATGTAAATGCCAAAGAAATTGCTAGCCTGATGAATTGTAATGAATATACCATTCTAACAGCTCTCTTTCTTATATTGTTCTAAAGAGAGTATTATTTCTCCTCCCTTCTGTCTGGTTCTTGTAGGTGGTCACATGCCTTCGCCAACCATCACAAGGGCCTACATTTGGAATCAAAGGTGGTGCAGCAGGTGGAGGTTATAGCCAAGTAATCCCAATGGATGAGTTCAATCTTCACTTGACAGGGGATATCCATGCAATAACAGCTGCAAATAACCTTCTTGCAGCAGCCATTGATACTAGAATTTTCCATGAATCCACACAATCTGATAAGGCTCTGTTCAACAGGTTATGCCCACCGAATAAAGAAGGTAGAAGGAGTTTCAACGACATAATGTTTACCCGTTTGAAGAAACTTGGCATCTCCAAGACCAACCCTGAAGAGCTTACACCAGAAGAAGTTAATAAATTTGCCAGGCTCGATATCAATCCTGAATCCATCACATGGAGAAGAGTAATGGATGTAAATGACCGATTCCTGAGGAAAATTACTATTGGCCAGGGTCCTGAAGAAAAGGGGATGGTAAGAGAATCCGGATTTGACATTTCTGTAGCTAGTGAAATAATGGCAGTGTTGGCTCTAACAACGTCCCTATCTGACATGAGAGAGAGGCTTGGCAAAATGGTAATTGGAAATAGCAAGGCTGGTGATCCCATTACAGCTGATGATCTCGGAGTTGGAGGTGCTCTGACTGTGTTGATGAAAGATGCCATTAATCCTACATTGATGCAAACTCTTGAGGGCACCCCTGTCCTTGTCCATGCCGGTCCTTTTGCAAATATTGCTCATGGGAACTCATCAATTGTTGCAGATAAAATAGCACTAAAGCTGGTGGGACCCGATGGCTTTGTGGTTACTGAAGCAGGCTTTGGGGCTGATATTGGAACAGAGAAGTTTATGAATATTAAGTGTCGATATAGCGGTTTAACCCCTCAGTGTGCTGTTATTGTAGCAACCATAAGGGCCCTCAAAATGCACGGTGGAGGGCCTCAGGTTGTGGCTGGCAAGCCTCTTGACCGTGCCTATGTGACTGAGAATGTGGCTCTTGTTGAAGCTGGTTGCATTAATCTGGCCCGGCATATCTCAAATACAAAGGCTTATGGTGTTAATGTTGTTGTTGCTGTCAACAAGTTTTCAACTGATTCTGGAGCTGAACTAAGTGTAGTCAGGAATGCGGCTTTAGAAGCAGGGGCTTTTGATGCTGTTATTTGTTCTCACCACGCACACGGTGGTAAAGGAGCGGTTAGTTACTAAATTTAGTGTTTGTTTTTAGGGGTTGTTGATTATATAAAGTAATATATCATTGCTAAACTTACTAGCGCTGAGGATGAAATTAATCCTGGCCCAAGTAAAAAGAGATGAAAGAAAAGGACAACTGAAAAGCAGTAGTAGTAAAAGAACATAATAAGATCCCATGAAAGTCAAAAAACCTATGGCAAAATACCCTTCACCAAATTTATGCAGTAATCATTTTAAAATCCATAGTAGTTGTATGTCGATCTGTACCTAATGCAGCACCAACTCGAACAATTAATTGAAAGTGAGAACGGATCTATGGGGAGGAGGGAATTGAGAGAAGAGTGGGGTAGAAGAAGAATCAGTAGAAGACAGATGGAGCGAAGAGAGAAAGTTGCCACAAGCCACCAAAATAATTTTTTCATTCATCAACTAATGAAATTACACAGCAAAGTAGGTTTAAATAGTAAAAAGCCAAAACCCTAATTAGAATGGGCTTGAGCTAATATAAGCCTAATTACATAAAGAAGAATCCAAAACAAAAATAAGGTCCACAAAACAAAATAAGGTCGAACTAGAAATAAAAATAGATGACTCTCCCCGGGGGGGAGAAAACTCGACCCCGTAGAGTTGATAGATTACTGTGGACTGCATTCAATCTCCCAACCATTAGTTGAGTGATTGGGCAAACTTCTTCTGACGTCTGTAAAATTGTATCAGTACCCATCTGAATGGTGAAAGTACACCACTTTATTGTTTTGTTACTGATACTCCTTGTTTGTCTCTTCCCGTTTCTTGTTGTTTCCCTCTTGTTGACGTCATAGCAAATTCTAAAGGATTAGCCTAGTCTTTTGTTGAGCTATATTGTCAGGTCAATATTGTTATGAGATTTTGCTTTTGGTTTGCATGTCTATTTAACATGTGTCATGCTTTAAAGAGAAGGGAAATGATCCATTTCATTGAAACCAATGAAATAATTAAGCCATTCTAGTAGTTTTTCATTTTGGTTAGTTAATAGTAAGGTGATCAGCCTGCTCCCATAGCTGGATACTTGTATTCGACAGCAAATAAGCTATCCCTTCCTGCGGCTAATTCGACTCATCTGTTCCTTCGATAGAATCATGTGCTAAAGTCTAAACTTTTTCGACATGATAGCTGTAGAAATGCTCAGAGATGCACAATTTAATAAAGAAAAACAGTCTAAGAAACTGATAACTTACTGAAGATCTTAAATGCCTGCACAAAACTTCCAATAGCAGCCCCTTTTTACACATTAAAGACACTTGTGGAATCCCCTGCTATTTAATCTAGTCAATGGACAATCTCGTGGGAGTAATAAATAGTATGTTGTAAATTTGGAATGCTTGTTTGATAATTCCCAATGGTTTTTTAGTTGTGTCCCAAAATGGCCCAACGCCTTAAGGACATATCTTGAGTTTTTAAGACTGGGGCATATTTTCTTTTAATTATCAACTGAGGGTTTTATTGTGGTCAGTAATGTCAAATTTGATCGCCAGGGTTTGACATCATGAGCGTATATAGAATCTTGAATCTTCAGTTCTAGTAAAAATCCTTGATGCCAAAGCATAAGTTTAAAGGTATGCAAGCTTTAGTAAAAAATTCACAGCATAATTCAACTTCCTTAACTACCAAAAGGTTTATTAGACTCTTTCTTGCAATTTTGTGCCGTCTTCGTACTGCCTTTTATCTGCAAAATTTTACACTGTATTTTATGTTGACTGAAATATGTGTGTGTGTGTGTGTGTATAATTTTTATTTTTTAATTTTTAATTTCTTTATTATTATTATTATTATTTTTTTTCAGGTTGACCTTGGCATTGCAGTTCAAAAAGCCTGTGAAAATGTGACACAGCCATTGAGATTCTTGTATCCCTTGGATATAAGTATCAAAGAAAAAATAGAGGCAATAGCGAAGTCATATGGTGCCAGTGGTGTTGAGTACTCAGAACAAGTAAAGTGTTTGACATTCACAGTGTTTCTTTTCATTCCCATTTCTGCTCAACATCTTGTATTTGAGTTAAATTTTTGATGTTTCGCATGCTTATCAGTCTTGATTTGAAATTATATAGAGATCATGCTGACTTTCTGCGTCTTCTTAAATATTTTTTTCTTTGGCTAAGTTAATTGTCTACATGCTGGACTATGACATTGACCTAGAGAGATAACCTGCCTTTTAACATGGAAGTGACTTGACACAGGAGCGTATAACTTGTTAAAGAACAATCGAAGATCAAGAAAAGAAGAGGGGGGGGGGGGGGGGGGGTCACAATGGACCGCTTAAATTCCAAACTTGCCTTAAGCAGTTTATGTTTTTTTGATAAAGCCTTTCAGTTGTCACAAACACCCAACCCAAGAAAACTCAACACAATAAAATGGACAAAAAGGCAATTTTATTTATTTATTTATTTATTTATTATTATTATTATTATTATTACAGTTGCTGGAATCCAAAAATTGTGCATAACTACACGATCTAATTTTGGTAGCGCGTTTTCTTTGTTTTTATCTGATATTCATCCAATTAAATATAGTTATCTTAGCCTCCGTTTGTATAACAAAATATAAATGGTTTATAAATTCAGTTAAAATCAAACATTAATTTCAACCACATATTTATAATTACTATTCATTATTCACGCTTCGTGGGGTCCACTACTATTCCTCTTTATAAACCATTTATAACTTTGCCAAACGGAGGCTAATTTATTACGATGGTTAATCCATATCCTACAGTGCACCTTATGTCTCAAATAGAAAACAGGCTAAGAAAGAAAGTTTTTTCAATGTGGTCAATCAAGGTTACTTTCGTATGGTTTTTACTTCAACTTTTGATTTTGATTTCTTTGTTTTTGGACGTGCAGGCAGAGAAACAGATTGAGGTGTATAGCAAGCAAGGATTTTCCCACTTGCCAATCTGCATGGCAAAAACACAGTATTCATTTTCTCATGACGCTTCAGCGAAAGGTGCTCCAAGTGGTTTTGTCCTACCAATCAGGGACGTCAGGGCAAGCATTGGTGCCGGATTTATCTATCCTTTAGTCGGGACAATGAGTACGATGCCTGGTCTACCAACAAGGCCTTGCTTCTATGACATTGACCTTGATGCCGCCACAGGGAGGGTTATTGGTCTTTCTTAAGAATCGGATAAAGCTCTTCGAACTTAGATTTCGCTTTCTTGTTGGAATATAGAATGAATGGATGACGAATGAAAGCTGATGTGGATCTCGAAGTATTCTGTGAGACATTTGTAATTCCTCCCTTTCTGCTTACAAATAATTTAACTGTACAAGTAGAATAAATAATTGATCTGACTTCAGATGTCTCGATTCTTAACAAGAATGCCCGTTTATGTTGAAAGTTGTGAACATCTCTGCACAGTTTGTTGGTACTTCGGCTATCTTGGTAGAAATTTGACATCCTTTTTTGCGTCTGAATAGAGAATTCCATTGGGGTTTCTACTTTATTGTGCTTTTGATGTTTCTTTGCCATTATTTGCAACAAAATCAATTGAATAAACAAACTTGAATTACAAATTTATTGATTGAAAATTTGACATGATAAATGCATATGGAACTTGATGTCAAAATTCACAGTTATACACTTCTCTATCTTTGCGGTAAAGAAAAAATGGTCCGTACTTTCAACATCTGTTTCAAATGCTTGTCTAATTAACACGTTTGCAATGAGCCCTGATCTCTCTATTGTTTCCTATCAAGGGATTTAATCATGGACTGAACAAAAGCATCGAAAAATTCACTCTGGCTATTGCCAAACCCGTTGACAATAAACACTGTATCAGCTCTACTTGTTGAGAACAGTTCTTGGTCTGTCTGAAGAAATCCAATGTTACTCTGGAGGTTTGTGAAGTAGTCATTGTCAAAACTAGGGTTGTCAATCGGGCTCGCCGATGGCTCGGCCCAGGAAAAGTCCGAGCCTACTTGGCTCAGGGCTCGGTAGACTTGAGCCAAGGCTCGAGCTAAGCACCATTTCGGGGACACGGGCTTTGCCCGAGTTGGCCTGTGAGCCCGCAAGCCTTTATCTATAAAAAAACAAGAAAAAAGAAACAACTTAACTTGTAAATGGCAGTAAAATGATGCCTTGAAAGGCAGCGAATTGCTGCCTTAAAACTGTTGCCTTTAAAGGCAGCGACTTAATATAGAGAAGGAAAAAAAAAAAAAAAAAAAAGAGAAAAAAAGGGCCTGCTCGGCTCGAGCCTAAAATTTTTGGGCGAGCTTTTGCTCGGCCTGGCTTAGACCCGAAAAAAAGTTCGATCATTTTAATCGAGCAGAGCTTAAGCCTCAAGTTTCGGCTCGTTGACATCCCTAGTCAAAACCATTGGGACTTGAAGGATCAAGATTAGCTATGGTAGTGTCATCTCCACCTTGAAGACAGGTTTGACGTAATGTATCCAGATAAGTAGAGTCCACGCTCGGGTTAGCATTCCCTGTGCTGCTGAAATCGTAAAGCTGGTAGCCCTCCCAAAAGTATGAGGACTTGAAGATTAATACTAATATCCAAATTTCGAGAACCAAAATATAAATATTCAGTAGTTGATTTGAACCATAAAATAATGATTTAAGACCACATATGATCAATTAGATGTAATTAGAAGTCAAATGAGTGACATATAGTCAAAATATTTTCAGAAATCAATTTCTAGCCGCACAAGTTTGCTCTAAATTTTCAGTCTCAAATTGAGACACATTTTTTGCATAGTAAACATTAGAATTGGAAAACGATATTTCTAAAAGAATTGTATCCATTTGAGTTAGATTTTTAATATACTTTGAATCATCTCAATCGAATATTGAGAGAGAAAAATCCCGCGTGAGGATTTATACCATGTACGTGCGAGCCAGCCAATTCCCAAACACGAGGCCAAAATGTCATAACCATGCGTGCACATGGCAGTAAATCTGCCCAGACAGGGTAACTTTCCTTATTTCATACCCAATTAAATAGAACAATATAATTAACACACGGATAATAGATGTTAGGAATAACATATATCCCGTATGTAATAATCTCGATAATTGCGTTACTGAATGTGTTATCACCTAGATAATTGTACAGTTGAATGCTTTTACTCATTCAAATTTGGACTAGGAATATAACCGATTTATGTTTAGAATAAAATTAATTCATCTTGAAAAAGAACGTTGAATACAATAGAATTATCGATTATCAAAATTACATGAATGAAACTAAATTAAAAGTTGAGAATTAGAAATACAATAATAATAGGTGGATTCGGATTTTCAACTCATGCATATTATATTTAGTTTAAAAGCATTTTAGATAACTAGTAGAGTAATTTAGATATAAATAATCATCTCTTTTATTATTTACATTTGAATTTGATAACGAGTTGATACAATTTAATTTAAGGTTTATTTCCTGTGGGACAATATTCTTAACTCATCAACATCTATTACTTGTCAATGTTTATGTACACTTGCGGGAGTTGTCCGAACAACTACTAATTGTATCAGACATTTATGGGAAATATACTTCTTTTCAAATTTAGATTGAAAGAAATGATAAAGTGAGATAATAATTCTCTGGTTACAGCTATCTTAGAACAAATGACTGCTTAATATTCAGGGAGAGGTTGGTGAGTTGAGTAAACGAGTATGCATGCATGGGAAATTCTTTCTATGCATGCTATTCAACTTAGTAGAATCTCACGTTGGATTTACAGGTTGTACTTTTTCCATTAGTCCATAATTATCAGACACCCATATTCAAGGATAGTTCGGGAAGGATGATTCACTCTCGAAAAGGAATCTATTGATTCTCTCCTAATTGGTTGGATCGTAGGTGCACTTCACTCCAGTAGAAATTAATATATTTATTTCTTTTCTAAAATTACCCTTAATTAGGCCATAAAATATTTTTACCATACATGTGTGTTACGGGGTTGGACACAAAAAATTTTAGTTAGGGGGTACAATCAAACTTTGCTCAAATCAAATATTTTGTTCTTAATTTTTGAATGATTTATACTTAATCCGAGAAAATACAGATTTACATTTAAAAAATATTTATTCATTAATATTTTGTTCATCACAAGAAAATTCATATTTACGTTTAAAAAATTTATAGTGTAATTAATACAAAAAATCAATTTAAGTAGGAGTGGGCGCGGTCCGGTTTGGTATGCTTCCGTTTAAAAAATTTATAGTGTATTTAATACAAAAAATCAATTTAAGTAGGAGTGGGCGCGGTCCGGTTTGGTATGCTTCCAAAGGAAACCGAACCAAACCGAATACCAATGGAAATTTAAGAAATGGAACCATTGGTTCCATAGCTAATTGTGAAACCGAATTGGAACCGAACCAATTGGTTCCGATTCGGTCCGGTCCGATTCTTTATATTAGAAATGTCAAAATAAAATGTTTACTAATAAAAATTCTAAAAATACTATGAACGTGATACTTTTAACAAAATATAGAAGAACCAAACATATTATTCAAAGATTTATTTAGATATAAATTTACAAAGTGAAAACAAAATAAATATTTCGCATCTTATAAATGAAATTATATATTATAAATAAATTTATTTAGGTAAATTTACCTAATATTCTAATTTAGCTTAAAAATCAATTAATCAAAGAATTATAAGAAGAGACAAGGAAAGAATCAAAGAGAAGAAGGAAATTGTTGGAGTGTAAAATTAAGAAGGAACCCGATTATTTTTGATGAAAGTGTTGGAGATTAAGTCATATATTTTACCCCAAAAAAAGAGAAAAAATCTAATGAGAACCGTCTGGTTCCCGCGGTTCACAAGAAAAAATCCATGAGAACTGTCGGTTCTTAAAAATTTGTCCCAAAATCAAATTGTTTTTTAGAAGATTATGAATCGAATCGGTTGGTTCTAAACGGTTCCGGCCCGGTTCCACCAGTTTTGGGAAAAAGTGCTCACTTCTAAATTTAAGTGATCGAAATAAAAAATATATAACCATTATTCAATCAAATTAATACAATTCGTAAAATATAAATTAAATTGGATATAATTAGTTCAGATACATTCTATGTACACAAATACGATAAGAGAAAATGCAAATTTATGTTCTAATTAATTGAAAATTTGATTGAAAAGTGAAAATTTATAGTAGATGTAAAAATTTGTAGGAAAATTAAAAGGATTAAGGTTTTGGCAAAAAGTGTGACGGAGAGAGTAAGAGAAGAGAAAAAAATTTAAATGTATTGTGATTTTGACCTGTTTGGTGGGAGTTAGAATCGCGTTTTTAGTAAATTTTGATAAAAGTTAAGGATTTCATGAAATATGTTATTAAAAATAATTGTTAACTTTGATTAGATTAAAATTTAGATTTCAATTGATATCAAACAAGACTTATATAAAAAAAAAAAATAATAAGAAAAAAATCAAAAGTTGTGAGGGAGGATGGGTTCAGCTGACCCCCTAGGACCCCCCTTGGGTCCGCCCCTATGTTCACAACGGTCAAGTGCGGGAACCAAACCGAACATTCCAACATTTGACCCAAGATGCTCATCTTCAAGATTTAGAGGCGAAGCACACGAATCAGACTTAGACGTCCCCATGGACTCTAGAGTGCAAGCCAAGAAAGCTCCCACCTAGAAGTTAAAACTATGCTTACCAACCAACAATATTAATTAATTTGATCAAATCTTGATAAATATAAGAAAAGTCTATTGTTATCAATGTCCAATGAATTAGTAAAAGCTGATAAAGTCAGAAGATAATCCCTCAACTACAATTTTCTCTCTAATGTCAAATCTTGAGGATATTTGTTGAGCAAGTCATCACTTGAATAGAGGTAATTGATTTCTAACAAAATGTACTCGAAATCGTTTAAAATGGATTTATGTTCATAGCCATCCGTGGCACATAGTGTAACTTTGATAAGTAAATTGCAATATAATTATTGCATTAATTAATAAATAATGTAGAATATATATATTTTTAATATCTTGTTATGAAATCCCCATTGCTAACACAATGAGAATTGTGTTGTATGCGTTAGAAATTATAAAATTCAAAAAATGAAAATGAAATATATGATAATCACATAATCAAAATCTAATCATTTGAATACTGCAGAAATATTTACTTAACCTTTGACTTGATTGAATGATAAATAAGATATAATTCGTAATAATACGTAAATTACTACAACTTATGCTCTTGTTTGATTTAGATAAAAATGAGATTTTCAATAGATATTGGTAAAAAATTGATAAAATGTGTGGTTAAGATATTGTAAATTCAATGAAATGGGTGATTAAAATTAATTGTTGATTTTAATTTAAATTTTAATCAAGTTATTTTTTATTGAATCAATCCGTGGCTATATATCTTCAAGTATCCTTTAGTATACGCAACTCACTAATAATAAAGAAGTCCAAAAGTTCCAACTTATTATCGACCCCAACTGATGTGACATCTAACTGCTGATGATAAGTCCTTGTCTGAGCTCCATTATCAAAAAAATCATATTTTCTCCGACTCATTTTCAACCACACTTCCTTCCAATAAAATAATTTTACACATGAATCCAATTATTTTTTTTCTATTTTTTAATCACACAATCTTTAAAAAAATTACTATTAAAAATTGTATTCTTCCAAAAATAGGGTGAAACAGAGTATAAGAAATATCTTTCCCAACCGGAGTTTTTTCAAATTAGACGGGGCCCAATTTAAGTAGATACATGCAAGTTGGCTAACACGTGAGCTCCATAGTTTGTGAAAGTCTACTAATAAGGTAGCTTTCAATTTCATGCACCCATGCTTGGTTGTAATTAAGAATTTTCACATGCATTGTCGAAATTAAGAGTCTTCACAGACGTTTTCACATTGACGAGTCATTGCGTAGATAAATATGAATATGAATATTTCGTAGCCAATTCTACTT
The DNA here is from genome assembly GCF_002742605.1 of Olea europaea var. sylvestris. Taxonomy (NCBI): domain Eukaryota; kingdom Viridiplantae; phylum Streptophyta; class Magnoliopsida; order Lamiales; family Oleaceae; genus Olea; species Olea europaea. Next base: position 59,394 of record NW_019253316.1, read on the forward strand.
TTTCTCTTCAACTTCTAGAATTAGACTTCCCAATAATTACATTGCTACATCGGAAACAAGCTAGCTAACGGTGGGCCAATCATCTATTCGACTAAAAAAGGGTAAAATAGATTATGCATGTATAGTATCGCGAAAATCTCTCGAGAAATCTTAATTTCGGGTTCAGAAAACAATCAAACGAACACCGCCCAACTTCAGTTCGACCAAAACTCTACCTTCACATTTGGCTGCTCCAAGTTCTCTTAAATCCCACAAAGAGGAATGGGTGGTAGTGGTACTTGCAAGAGTCTTGCAAGTAAGAAGAATAAGCAACAATGGTGGAAAAGTCTTTCTCCATTTCTCTCTTGCACCACACAACTCACCAAAAATGGCTACAGTGATAGAGGATATATGCCCTTATTTGATTCCCATTTTTCTAAAAATTCATTTTCAATCACATATTTTTAAATAAAATAATATTACACACAAATTCAAAATTTTTCTTCAATTTTTAACCACACATTCTCCATCAATTTACTATTTAAAATGCATTATTTCCCTCCAAAATGGGGATCAAACAAGGGCATAGATTGGATATTAGGCCACTTAATTGAGCCAACAATAAGGTAAAAGGGCTACTTAAAAAACCAAGGCAAACTTAATAACAATTGAACCAAGACTCACACATCCATCAACAACAAATCCAACTTCAACTTGGGCCATCCAAAAGTACAGGTCGTTTTCGAGTCAAACCAAGTTTATGGTGTCAATAAATTATTCGCCAACTATTTTAAATTATCGTCTGAATTTATTGGGTATAAAAAAACCCAAAATATAGTGCTCAAACTTTTTCTCGTGAACTGAAATTTTTATTTAAAACAAACCCACACCCGCTTCTTGCTTCTGTGACATTGATCTTGGAGCCCGATTAACTATCCATTAGTCGGGAAAATGAGTACAATGCCGGTCCCAGCTTCTTGCTTCTGTGACATTGATCTTGATACTACTGCCCCCGAGAGGGTTATAGGTCTTTCTTGAGTATTTCTCGAACTTAGAATTGGCTTTTGCGTTGGAATATTTATTGAAAGGACAACATGAAGAAAAGTTGAGATCTTTCTGGAGAAGTTTGTAATTTCTTCCTTTCTGTTTACAAATAATTTAACTGTAGAAGTGGAATGAATAATTGATTTGACTACTGATGTCTCAATTTTTAACAAGAATGCTCATTTATGTTCGTAGCGAACATCTCTCCACAGTTTTTGGAACTTCTGGCTATCTTTGTAGAAATTCGACATCATTTTTTGAGGGAATTTCACCAGGGTAAATACTTTATTGTGCTCTTCATATTTCATTGACATTTATCGCAGAAGAATCAGATAAAACAAGATTGAATTACAGTTTTATTGATTGAAAATTTGCTGTTTTAAATGCATATGGAACTCGATTTCTAAATTACAGATTCAAACTTCTCTTTCTAATCTATAGATAGAAAAATCTATAACAAATACTCGTCTAATTAACGCGTTTGCAATCAGCCCTGATTTCTCCACTGTTTCCAGTCAATGGACTTATATTTCCCATTTTAATCATGGACTGAACAAAAGCATCGAAAAATTCACTCTGGCTATTCCCAAATCGGTTGACAATAGCAACTGTATCAGCTCCACTTGTAGAGAACAATTCTTGATCCGTCTGAAGAAGTCCCCTGTTGTTCTGGAGGTTCGTGAAGTAGTCATTGTCAAAACCATTGGGACTCGAAGGATCAAGATTAGCTAAGGTATCTGCATTTCCACCTTGAGGACAAGTTTGACGTAATGTATCCCTATAAGCAGAGTCCATGTTCGGGTCAGGGTTCCCCGTGTCGCCGAAATTGTAAAGCCGGGGGCTGAAAGAACTGCATTTGGCTCTCCCAAAAGTATGAGCACCTGAAGATTAACAATAATTAGTTAACATAATCGAGTATTATGCTGTAAAATCTGAGTCGATGGTATGCTTCCTTAGTCTATGATAGATACATTACCTGATAAAGCAACTAAATCAGTGGAATCAAGACCCTTATTTCTGAACTTGGATGTGACGTTACCAAGGCTCTCGAAAGGGCCAGGAAGGTCACTATTGGCACCTACTTGGTTTGCTGTTCTGCTATCCCTTCTGCCTAGAGGAACTTCCCATGATGGACCTCCTCCCTGTGACAATGGAAAAAAATTATGGGCATATTTGGTACGCTGTAGTGGATAAAATTAAAGCAGTTTGTGATACCATGGTTACTGAAATTTGAGAAGCGAGGGCTAAAATATCTGCACATGAGACGACACCAGGGCAAACATTCTCCAATGCTGTTTTTATGTCATCGACAACATCGAATCCATCAGCTGAATTATTGTTCGGACCAGCGTCTTTTTCGCTTTGTATGCCATCTGCATTATCCAGCAAAATTGAGCCATCGCAGCCCTGCTCAAAGTAAGCATAAGAAGTTACACATTTTTTTTGTATCAAATATATCAGTTGAGTTTGACTGCATAAATATTTCTTCAGATGATAAGTTCGAAATTAAATAGTGGAGCAATTTGCTCTATTACATATGCATGCACAATCAGATGCATTCATGACCGCCCTCAATCCTGCCCCAAGATATATGTTCTCTTCAACTCAATGTTATAAAAGCGTAAAACGTGACTAGACATGAAGATCAAACTTCAGGCTAGACAAGCCTAGGTAAGGCCTAAGAGTGAAAAAAACATTTTCTTATGTTAATATTATTTTAAAATTTTAAATCAATTTAAATATTATTTAATAATTAAAGCATAAAAAAGCTTGAAATAGCGAGCTTAGGAGAGAGAAAATTTAAAAATAAAAAAAATAAAAAGCGCGAGGCTATGCGTTGGTTTTCTGAATACTGCTTAAACTATCAGTTCAAGTCTCGTTATCACCCATTTATAAAAAAATTATTCATTAAATCAAAAAATGAATTTGGATTTCGGCTTACACCTTGAAAGGCGAAACTTAAATGTGTCGCCTCTAATAGCTTCAACTTTTCAAAATGTGTAATCGTGGGGAGTGCAATATGACATGGCAGAATGGGAAGAAAATTACATCGACAAAGCAATCATGGAAATGAAGGCGAACAAGCTTGGCTCCAATTCGAACATCATTTTCTTGAGCCTGTTCCAATATATTACGAACGACAATGGACACATTCGGGCATGAAGTACTGTAAAATGTGTTGGTCAACTGACCATTACACTGTAAAACTATAATGAAAAGAGCAGCTACTACTACTAACGATGGAACAGACATTTTTAGAAAATATCACTTCTCAGATTGAAAAAAATATAAGAAACGATAGGGTTTGATTATACTTGTGTGATTACATTGCAGCTATATATATATATGAAAATAGCAGCAAGTTTATAAGCAGGTGGGGATGGGGGGTGGGGAGAAAAGGAGGTTGCATGCATAGAAAATTCTTTCTACTTGTACTATTCTTAAGTTTAACCAGATCAAAATTGGGTTCTGTCAAACTAGATGGCGCAGAAATTAAATATAAGCATGCAATTAGTTGGCTGTTAACATCTATCTGAGCTTGTAGTATTTTGTGAAAGTATACAAAATTATTTATCTAAATTTATACTCAAATATGCTACGAAGGCTCTTCACATACACGATTATTAAATGGGTGGTAGTGTTTTTGTTATTATTATGTTAATGATGCATTTCATCTAAAAAATCGGTTATATTTTTATTTATTCAAAATATATTTTCCTTCTTTATGCACATAAACATTAAAATTGATTGACTAAGTTGGCAATTGTAATAGTGGAATTTTGGCCAAACTAACTAATGAAGCTATCATTCTACAAAGATCAATTAATGTTGAAAGATTTGGACTTTTTCTTATGCACTCAATCATCGTTGGACTTTTTCATTACAAAATTCTTAACCTTATCTCTCCTTGCAAACTCTACATCCTCAAAAAACTGAACACTTTTTCATTTCAAAATTTGACATTGTAGGGGATCATAAAATTTGTAACCCCTTGACCTCTCCCAGTATCCAATGAAATAACAATTGACAGTTCTAAAATCCAGTTTCTTTTCATTAGGCTTATAAGGTGTTGCCTCAGCTGGACAACCACAAATGTGCAAATGTTTCAAATTAGGCTTCTTGCCTGTCCAAAGTTCATGATGAGTTGTGACAGTTGCTTTACTTGGAGCTCTATTAAGCATATAAACTACATTTTTTAATGCTCATCCCTTGCAAGGTGGAATGACAAATCATACTCTTTACCATGTCCTTAAGTGTTCAGTTTCATTTTTAGCAATACCGTTCATGCTGAAAGAATCTGGCATGGTTTATTGTGGAACGATTCCACATTCCTCTATGAATTTAGCAAAAGGCTCTAGACGTTGTTCTCCTGATTCGTTATATTTGTCCTAGGATTCACCACTATGGTCAGATCTAACGTGTTTTATTCTTTTGCTGAATTGATTTTCAACCTTAGCATTATTTGTCTTGATCATGTCCTGTATTTGAGATTTCTCATAGATGAGATATATGTAGCTATAGTGAGAAAAATTTGTCTATGAGCATAATAAATTACTGTTGACCATTCCAAGAAATCAAAGGAAATGACCCACAAATATCCATATAAATTAGTTCTAAGACATCCGAAATTCGATTGGCTCCTAATCTTCTTATAGTTTGTTTATTTCCACTTAATTTAATTAACATAAAAACTTGAGTCTGAAAAATTAAAGAAATCAAGAATTCCTTTTGTCACAAGATTTTCCATTCTCTTTTGAGAGATGTGACCTAATCACTTGTGTCATAACAAAGTGAAGTTTTCATTAGTTAATTTATATTTAATACCACGTGAATTCAAATACAATTTTTATTTTATTTTATAAAAGGCAACCCTATGAACAGATATAGGTTATTATAATCGGATAAAGAACTGGTATCCATAATATTTGAATTAAGAAAAAGACTAAACTTACTATTTCTAATTAAACAAAAGTAATTGAATTTGTCCAATGTAGAAACAGAAACCACTAATAATTTAAAAGTCTATATAGCTTCAACTTTAACTAATTTGTCATCGCTCACATAGATGAATCTTTCATCATCAATTGGCTTTTGGCAGTTTGGACAACCCTGCATAGACACACCTATATAAGTAGTGACACCAGAATTTATCCACCAAACGTGTCTTGGCATTCAAACTAAATTAACCATAGAACAAACCAAAGTGAGAAGTGTACTTTCTTTACACGTTAAGTGTGGTATTTAGTACAATCTCTCTTCAACTGTCCCAAATTTTTACAAAAGTAACAACTAGATGATTTATCTTTTTTAGGTATTTGTTGTTTCTTTTAAACCAAATTGAATGCGGCTTTCTTATTCTTTTACTTGTTCTTAGAGGTATTTGCTAGTGACTACATCTAATTCTCTCTTGCTTTAGACTTTTTTTTTCTTGCACACAATATAAAATGAACTCATCAAGAGTCCACTTCCCATTTTTACAGTTGGAATAAACCTTAAATTAACTAAATTGTGCAGAAAGAGAAATAAAAAACATATGCATGAACAAGTCATCAGACAGCTCATACTTTAATGTCGTTGGTTTTGAAGTAAGGTGAGACACATCCATGATTTACTCCCTGTATATTTTTCTTTAACCTTATACTTCAGTGAAATCAAGTTTGCTAGAAGCATACTAGTTTCGACCTTATCATATTTTCACAAAAACATTTAGGAATATTTATCTAAGAAATTTCTTGGCCGTTAACCTTATTAGACAGAATGCCCCTGAATGTTGCTAGAATTTTATGCTTTATAATCATAAAGCTTATGTAGTTTGAATAATCCCACTTATTCCAGTACCATTTTATTAACGGAACTCTTATTCGTAAGAGTAGTGGACTATTCAGTCCTTATAGCAAAGTCTATATCCATGTCACCAAAAACAATATAAACGTTCTCTTTCCAACCCTTAAACTTTGGTTCCTGTACAGGAATTGAATTGATCTTGACAGATATTGCAGAAGTAGATAGATTAACCGAATAGATAACCTAAACCTTAATAACATGTTTACATCAAATCCGTATTGGACAATCAACAATTTCAAATAATGGTGAGTCCCATCACAAGAGATCGAGCACAACTTTGATATTTAGTTTTTGGACGGAAATATGAACTTGGAAGTGGTACTTTTGATGTAGTAATCAAATATTGACAATAAATTCGATCAATCATTAAGTCTATTTTTGGACTGATTCAGTGTTCATATAATAAAAAAACTTTACAATTATTACATATTTATTACCGTTGGTGTGCAAATACTTCTACCAAATATTGACATTCCTTTGGGCCGGCTAATATCCGCATAAATTACGTACACACAACTAGGAGGGAGCCATGTTGGGATGAGTGCGGGCATATGCCGGCACTGAATTTTTAGGCCCAAACATTTATTTATTTATTATTAGCAATATCCCAAGATTTTGCTTGATTTTAGGCATAGTTTGATTTGGACTTCACTTGTCAAAATATGAAAACTTGCAAGGAACATGTTTAATTATAAATTATGTCATTTTTAGTATAATCGGATTTTGTTTTATAGTTTTATCATCATTAAATTCATGATCAAAACTAAATGTTCGATGTGAGTTAAATTATGTTCGCATTGAACAAATTTCCTGGCTTCGCCCTTGCACACAACCATCCTAATATTTCAAATAAATTAATTTAGACAAGAGAGGTTACTTTAGTAACATGTTGCTTCAGCTAATCTATTTCTGAAAATTAATAATTCGAAGTAAATATATAAAACACAGATTTGAATTGTTTGCCCCTTGATATTTTATTATTCCTTTTTCTTTTGTTTTAATTTAAAAAAAAAAAATCAAATGGCAAGACAGTGCCACAACGCCCATTTTGGGCTAAGCAACCCGTGCCGCAAATTGTTGATTTTCATTCCATGGCTGACGAATGGAGAAAACCATAACTCAATACCAAAAATTAAGACTAATGCTATTTGCAGTCGTTCACTGCGGCAGTCGCTCTACGTGGCATACACATGACAGGTGATTATTTGATGCATTAATGAATAAAAAAACTACTATATTAATGCATCAAATAATCACCTACTATGTGTATGCCACGTAGGGCGACTACCGCAGTGAGCGATTACGAATAGCATTACTCAAAAATTAACTGCCAGCTTTACCATTATAACTTTAGAATATTAAAATAAACCCCTCCATCATTCTTACCAAAGTTGTTTGTAGGATTCTGAAAGAAACAAAATCCCACCCCCTCTTAATGGCATTAATTTACCGTAATTAGCTGATTTAATTCCTTAGTTCATAAAAGACGTCCACGCTATTTTTTATGCAATAATCATTAATATAGATATAGACGCAAATCCAAAGCAGAATTCTTATAATTTACCTTAATTCAGCCTTTGAACTTTTATTCATTCATTCATTATTATTATTTTTTGAAAAATCCCAAAATTCTTCAATTCGAGATATAAGACCAAATTCGTATTCCAAAATTGGAGAATCCAAAATATGAATTTCTTCCCTAAACTTCTTCTTTAATCCAATGGTTTAATATGGAGTCGGTTTGGATACCACTTGTTGAAATTTTAAATCTTAATAAACATGAAAACGTAATTACTTTATTATCAAAATCCTCCATATCAAATTACCAATAAAATTAATAATGCGAAATATACCTTGATCCATTGATTTGTCCCTCGAATGATGAATCTTGAATTATAATCTTTGAATCTTGTCTTCCGGATATTTGATCTTGATCATTGATTATGAATTCTTAAATTCTTGAATCATTTTCTTGATTCTTGATTGTAGATTGTTTGTTCTTGATTGTGGGTTTTAGATATTCCTCCTCAATATGCTTTCTCTTATATTTTTGTGTTGATGGGATGACACAAAGTATAAAAAGTTTGAGATGAATTGGGGACCATAACCTTTTATATAGTTTCTATATGTATTTTGCTAATCATGAAATACAATTATAAAGAAATTTGGGCTCTACACATATAATCCAGTCCATACTTTATTTAGATGCCCTAAACTCAATTACTTAATTCTTTATTAGATCACTTTAAATTGGGCTTAACTTTAAAATAGTCTTTTTACAAAATTAATTACATATGTCAGCCCATATGGAAAATTAAATAATTTCCCAACACTAATATGCACATTTCGAAATAATGGTGGACATTGAAGGCAAGAAACAAATTTAATTGGACCTTGCAACTTGGACTTGCAATTGGAATGAACTTCAAAATGGACTTGGACTCTTTTTTTGGATTAAGAAAGCTGGCGGCAGTTATCACAAATTGAGAAGAATTTGGATGCAGTTATCACAAATTTAGAAGAATTTGGATGGTATAAGAATTACAAAAGCAAAGAAAGAAGTGGGGTAGTGGGAGTCCTTGTGCAAAGAGGAATTTATCGGGATTATTGGAGTAAAAGAAGGGGTATCCATATATCAATGGATTCACCTCATATTCATTATAAAAATTCAGCTCTTGAGAGCAAAAATGAGGTTTCTTATTGGAGAGTTCATCCAGGTTGAATATTCAGTGTGAAGACGAAGTTATATTATTTGATTTTCTTCTTCTTCATATTATGAATTTCACCTTTTGCATTAGTTTTTATGTGTCTTTATCATGCTAAGCTAGATTATTTTTGTGCTAGATTTTTTATGAATATAATAAATCTTTAATACATTCTTGCATGTTCGCATCCTCCATAAAAATATAATTTGGCACACTTATTTATCTAAAGTTATACTCAAATATTCTAGTGGAAATTACATATTGTAATATATTAAAAATCCCCATTTCATAAATAAGATGCAATGCTTAATATTTCACAAACTAGCAATTTTAAAATATATAATTTTCATCCCAACCCCTAAAATCATCCTCTCTCTCGTATCCCTCTCTACTCTCCACATGACACAGACAGGCAAACAGCTCATAGCCACCATTTCTTTCCTAAAAACCCCAAAACATCAAAACCATCTTTGTTGCGCAACGGGGGGGCCATACGAAGCCACGACATAGTAGTGGAGAAGTAGGGATGTCAAAGATCCCGCTGCAGGGGCTTTGTCGCTGCGTGGCTGTGCGATCGCTGCACACAACGACGGTTTAGATTTGAGTCTTGCGGTGCGCAGTGGCGAGACATAACAAATCTCGCCGATCGTGACTGCAACGATTTATGTACCATTGTCAATTTATTTCACAGTGGAATCCTATTTCACGGTAGTTAGTCGAGATAAGGTAGAGAGAAATTCAGTAGAGAAAGCGAATGGAGGCCTCAATTTTGTTGGAAGTGGTGGCGACGATAGTGAGGTGTTTGCGATTTTATTGGTAGATCTTGCAGTGGCGGGTGCTCAAATTTGCAATTTTTTGTTTTTTTATTCAATTTACTTAGCGGTTGTCGGCGATGATGGTTCTTGTGGTAGGTGGTTTGTGTGTGGGATTGGTTTGTGGATGTCGTGGGCAGCTGCTGATGTCACGGGGAGGCGGTGATTCTTTAGGTGGTGGCGATGGCGCAGAGGGTGATGGTGTGGCGGTGATTTAAGGTGTGGTGTGTATTGACGGCAGAGGTGGTGGTTGTAGAGGATTGGGGTTCGGTAAGGCGCGGCGGTGTGGTGGTTATGGCGGCGATGGTGGTGGTGGGATGGGGTTAGGTAGGGTGCGGTGGTGAAGTGATTTATGACCGATGAAATTAACTGTGACCAATTAATTTAATAATTTGCAATGAATAAGTGAGTTGTGATCTATAAAAGTTGATTTTGTGACCAATGAATAATTTGTGATCTATAAAAAAATTTACCCGTGACCCAAAAATAATATGTGACCTATGAAATTTTTTATTTTTGATCGAAAAAAAGTTGTGACCAATAAATTGATAAGTTGTGACTAAAAATTAATCAATTAATCTAATAATTTGAAATGAATATATGAGTTGTGACCAATAAAAGTTTTGATTTTGTGATTAATGAATAATTTGTGACCTATACAAAATTTTATTCGTGACCGAAAAATAATATGTGAGCTATAAAATTTTTGATTTCTGACCGAAAAATAAGTTGTGACTAATAAATTGATAAGCTGTGACTAGAAATTAATCCGTGACTAATTAATTTTTTGATTTGTGACCGATGAACAAACTATGTCCTTCAAAATTTTTGAATTGTGATCGTAAAATAATTTGTGACATAAAATTTTTGATTTGTGACCAAAAAATAATAAGCGACTAATTAAATTGTTAATTCGTGACCAAATTGTATAAATATGTTACCTAAATATAATTAATTAATTAATTAAATCATAAATAAATTTTAATAAAAAATCTGATTTTTAAAGTTTGAAACTTGTTTTCTTAATATTGAAATATATCATACTTAATTTCTTACTTATGAAAATTTTCCAATATTCTATCATGCATGGGCCCGTGTTGTCGATTTTATCCCGCAAGTAGACGGATCGTAACAAGTAGTAAAGTGGACCTTTTAAGTCCAGATTATCGTTCCCATGAGAACTATATTTTAGTACTTAATTTATTATTCCTAGCTTCTATTTAATGAAAATAAATAAATAAATAGAAATTGAATGTGATTTTTAAATCTAAATACTAGAAATTTCGTGAATGCAATAGAAAATTAGTGATGATTCAATTAATAAATGGGAATTAGGGCGGAACAATTTCACCTATTGATCACCTTTATTTCTAATATCGAGATTCATAAACTGAAGTAGTGTTCGGTCGAATTCTTCTATTATATTCAACTTACCCCTTTTGAGTTCTCGTTGAGCCTATTTAATTAGTTCAATTCCATATCTCTATGCGAATTAAATTTAATTAAACGAAATAACAGTTCTAAGAATTCGTAGATGACCGCAGCAATTAATATATGTATCTCTACACGTTATATTAATTTACCGAATTTTAATATGTGGTCTAAACAAGAATCCGCATCTCTACGTAATGATTGTTCACAAAATTATTGAATAATTTGCCAAATAATTCAAAGCATTAGAAACATAATTAAAATTCACACATAAGATATAAAAGAACAAAAATCTCAAATAGAAGAAATAAAGGTCCCAAACCAATTACATTATTCGCCCTAAAATAAATTTAGCTAAACATATTAATGAAAGAAAAGCAAGATAAATTCATGGAAGATATCACCCGATTTATTGACGGAATGTGATTAAAGTTTTGGCTACGTGAATAAGCCGACTTTGTGTAACTGCCTCCTCAATGTTTTTCCTCCCAACTGGCAATTTGTGCATGTAATCTTCAGCATCCAGCACTTAATCTTCCACCCAGAAGCCGAAATTTTCGTGTGTGGAGATGAATTTCAGCAGCCTCAGCCTTATTAATTCAACCGTCTTATTTGCTTCGGTTTCCGTGCGTATATAAATAAAATCTAGCAGCCGCTAATTAACTCCAAAAAAAAGGGACTCCCTTGTTTGCTGCGAGTGTATATAATAATCTTCTTGGCTTCCCTCAAATTCTATTCTCTTTTCTCTCCGTTTTCTGTGATGAATCAATTGGAGCCGTAATAATTTACTCCCTGAAGCTGCAGTCCAATTTTCTCCCAGCAGGATGTCCCTCTCAATTGATTCTCCACGTTTTGCCGCAGAAATTGATTTTCCCCAGAAAACTCTTCCCCTCCAATTTCCTCTTTGGTATGTATATATATATTATATATAAAAAGACCTAGGGCCACCCTAGTTGACTAAGAAAAGGACTCTCTCTCCCCCTTTTTTTGGCTTGTACGTGTTTATATATATAAAATAACCTAGCCACAATATGACTTCAAAATGGACTCTAATAATGCCAATTGCCTATGCCTTTGTTGACTAAAGAAAACTCTAAAAAGACTCCAATTGCCTCATAATTATTTTTCAAGTCATTCCACTTTTAAGTTAATGCAATGTAGTCCTTGAGTTCCTCCATTGTGCAAATCAACGTCCTCTTCAATTTTTCAAGTGTTGAATTTGGTCTTCAATATTGCATCCACTAGCCAATTTGTTCTTCATCCTTTTCCATTTGCTCCAAACGAGTCCATCACTAAAAACAAACTAAAATTAATTCAAGTTAAATAGAAATTAATAATTTGACGACATAAAAACTTAATAAAATGGTCTAAATAAGTGCATAATTTGTAATCATCAGCCCGCCCTTGATGATGATGCGTTTCATCTAATTCAATCACATATTTTTATTTATTTAAATTTAATTTTTAACAGACTATCGATTCTTTATTCATGTAACATTAACATTGATTGATTAAGTTAGCCATTGTAACCGTGGAACTGTAGCTGAACAAACTAATAAAGCTACCATTCCAAAAATATCAGTTAATGTTAAAAGATTTGGACTTTTTCTTATGCACTCAATAATCCATTCCAGTTTTCTTTTGCGCTATTTACATCCATCATCATTAAATATCTATCCCTGTTAGGTTTTTTTTTTAAATATTATTTTCATCAACATGATATTTTAATTTGTCTTTATTAAATTCACTTATTTAAACACCATACATCCGCACCATTTTTATAGAGAGTCATATTTTCATCCACCATTCTTACATATCTATCACAATCTAATCTATCCCCTATTAAATTTTTCTTTTTAAAAAAAAAAAAATACTATATTCATCCTAGTAACATCATCCTTATTAAATTCATTCATTTAAACACTATATATCAAATACTACTTTTATATATTTATCTCAATATAAATAAGTCCATTTCAAAATAAAAAAAAATTATATTCATTCACATTAAAAAAATATATATATCCCTACTAATAATTAAGTATGAAAAACACTCATTTCAATTGGAATAAAAAATTAATGGTGGTTTGAGGTGATTTTTTTTTTTAAAATTTTGATAAAATCATATATTTTAATTTTTCTATTGAAAACCTCTCCTTTGAAAACCAATTTAGGTGGAATCTATAGATCTTGGAGTTTGTCCTTTTAAACTAAAGGCAAAGTATAGGAAATTAGCAACAGTTTCCTGACACGAATGCATACAAAAGTTGTATGTTCTACTTTACATGAATTAGTGTTCGATTTACCAATATCAAAATTCGTAGGGGAGGGGAATACCAATGCCAAAATTTATATTCTTTATATCGTTGGAAAGATCTCAAGAAGATCTATCCAACCATCCCAAATGAGCATCATGAAACATAGTGTGGAAGAAGTTATCTTTTGATGAAATTTCGGATTTTACTGTTTTTCATGCAAAAAATCAGATTTATATCTAAATTTCGGAAGATCATGACTTCTTCATTCCAAGGCCAAAATTTATGTTCATTATATCGTTGGAAAGGTATCGAGAAGATCTATCCAAACATACTAAATGGGCATCATAAAACACAGTCTGGAAGAAGTTATTTTGTGATGTTATTTCTGATATTAAAAGTTTTCGTACAAAAATAGATTCTCATCCAAACTTCGGGAGGGCATAACTTTCTCAATTTAAGCCAAAAATTAATGGTCTTCATATCATTGAAAAGGTCTCGAGAAGATCTATCCAACCATACTAAATGGACAACATGAGACTTAACATATAAAAAGTTATCACGTGATGAATATCAGGGTTTTATCAAGTTTCATGCCAAAAATTCAGATTATCATCTAAATTCAAAGCATCATAACTTCTTCGTTTTAAGTCCAAAATTTGAGTTCTTTATATGGTTGGAAAGCTTATGAGAAGACCTTTCTAACCATACTAATCTTACTGCATGAAGATCAACGAACAAATGACAGTAAATTATCAAATAATGTCACTAAATATCACATAAGGTTTCAATACTTTGCATACAAGATTCATAACCAAAATTGTATCATGTAATGGCATATTTAAGCATGAATTACAGTAAAGAACTCAACTTTATTGCTTTGATACCAATGTAGAAAATCGCAGCATACTTTGACATGAATTTCAAGTCAAGAAACTTATTTGAAATGATGAATTCCAAGATCTTTTTTTGTGGTTAAATTACCTTGCATTCCAAAACTCTGAAATCTGCATTTTCTTGTTCTCCAATGATCCCAAACCCGATCACAATGGAAGGAAATTATTATCCAAAATCTAAGTGCCAACTTTTGTGAGATTTCATATTAGAAATATGGTTCTAGGGACTTTCCAATTTTGGTGTGAATTTCCATACAAAAATTCATTTTTTTCCATGCCAGAATTTTTTTCTTCATAACTTCTATATGGAGGTTGTAAGGAGTTATTTTGGGAGTTGTAGAATTGAATTCCAAATTCAAACCACTCCCTCCAACCTTTTTAAAATCTTGCGGGTGGGGTCCCCACATGGGTGACGTATTTTCCTATGGTCTTCAATTGCAGTTTCCTTTTACAGTCAGCATTGGAAGTTCATTTTTTCTGGTAACTCATTTTTATTTTGAAGCTTTTTATTATGAAATTTTCAAAATTTTAATTCAAATTATTCATAAAATGATTATGAATTTGATGTTATTGAGGTTCTTTATTATATTTGCATGCTTATTCATTAATGGCTTTGGGATTTAAGTCATTTCTGTTTCGAATTATTCATTAATTCAAATCGCAATTATTATTTTTTATTTCTGTGATTTTTGTGCACGTGTAGATATGATTTTAACTGTTAGCCTTTTTTTTCTTTTTTTATATTTGTTATGTATCATTAAATGACATGTTTGTTTCATTTAATTAAAAACATGTTATGTGACTTTATAGTCGCATTCTTTGTCATTTTAGTTTAAATGTTACACCTTTCATGATATTTGTCTTACACTAGAGAGGGGCATGCTATGACATTTTTTTTCAAATAAAAGGTCACGCATATTGTAATTTGGCTTTCTTTGAATGACATTTTGCTTAACTTCACAATGTGCTTATAAAAGAACCTTTTTAACTGATATTGAAATTTTACTCTCTATTTTTGTGTAGAATATAAATTAAAAGTTGTGCATTTAAAAGTGAGGTTGCATATAAAGTTTTAATTATAACGTCACATTGTATATAATTGGGGAAGTTTGTTAAATAATCCGGCCAAACAATGTTATTGGTTAAATAGCCTTCCATCAATGTTTTTTGGTCAAATGACCTTCATTTACAAAATACAATAAACAAATAATGTCAAATTTCGTAAATACCCTCACTATTAAAAAGACCCAAAACCCTTATCAATCCAATTAAATTCCTTAATTCAATTTTTGCCCCCAAATCACAAAAAACTCGTTTTCTTCTCTTCAACTATTCTTACTAC
The DNA here is from genome assembly GCF_002742605.1 of Olea europaea var. sylvestris. Taxonomy (NCBI): domain Eukaryota; kingdom Viridiplantae; phylum Streptophyta; class Magnoliopsida; order Lamiales; family Oleaceae; genus Olea; species Olea europaea. The sequence goes on from NW_019253316.1 coordinate 74,703, forward strand.
TCTAAAATCCTATTCTTCATTATATTCTTCACCTATTTTGATATCTTTTGAACATTTATCATCTACATTGAAACATCTCATTTATATTTGAAGAAAAAAGAAAGATGATTTTAGAAATCTTATGTAAATTGTACATTTATTATTAAATATATTATTGAATAATACTTAAGTTGGTGTTGTTTTTGTACCTAGTGTTTTTTTTATGTTGCTTGCAACTATTGGTTCATAATGGCATTCCAACTATTAGTCGAAATGTAAAACGCTACTCCAGTCGTTATACATTACGTAAAATGGTACTATGGTCGTTATCTACTGTGGTTTATTTTTTTCAACAAAATGACATCTAATAATGGACTCCTGAAATAAATAACACATAAAAATTGGCAATGTCACAAAGAAATGTAGAAATGACATAGTTTTTATATTATCGAGATGGTGAAATCACAAATTGTCCTACTCTTATGTGTCAATTAAGTTAATAAACATATCTCTTAATTTTTGTATATGTCATGTGCATATTACAATGTAAATAAATTCAACTTATTATTTTTTAGGGACACGAATGGATCACGACTGCTTATAGTCGTATTTACACATATAACAGCACATGTGCCATTTTCATATCCAATAACTTACTTGTACCACTCTATTGATTTCTTCTAAATTTTGACTTATTTTTAGCTTGAAGACCTCAAGCATTAGACACACTAACTTGCATAAGATAGAACGGTTAATCAAGTGACAGAGAATGATTTAAATGACATAGATCACACGATATCGAGTTGATGAAAATATAAGTTATTCTACTAGTTCATTGGAATATAATTAATGAGCATATCTCTCAAATTTTATAAATATCATGTCTATCTTACATCCTAAATGAGTTTAACTTATTGGTTCTCGAGGCATAGATGGGTTGTGGCTACATATACTCATCTTTATAGACAGAACAACACAAGTGTCATTTAACAGCTATTGTGTCGTTCTGTTGATTTCTTAAATGGTTTGTTTATTTTTCAGCGCAACAACCTCAAACATTAGATCTCCTAACTTAAGAAAGATAGAAATATTGATCATGAGACAAAGAATGGTTAAATTGACATAGATTATATGACATTGAGTTGGTGAAATCACAAGTCATTATATTGATTCGTTAGAAAATATAATCAATGAGCACTTCTCTCAACTTTTGTAAACAGAATGTTTGTTTTGTAAATGAACTGAGTTCAACTTATTGATTATCGGGGTATGGATGGGTCGTGGCTACGTATACTAGTCTTTATAGACAAAAATGGCACAAGCGTCGTTTAACAGCTCATGTGTCGTTCTATTAATTTCTCAAATATTTTGTTTCTTTTCCAAAGTAATAACCTCAAACATTAGATCTTCTAACTTAAAAAAGTTAGAAAGGTTGATCATAAGATAATGAAAGGTTAAATTGACGTATATTGAGTTGGTGAAATCATAAGTTATTTTATTGATTCGTTAGAATATATAATCAATGAGCACATCTCTCAACTTTTATAAATGGAATGTTCATATTGCAATTGAAATGAGTTTAATTTATTGATTCTTGGGGCATGGATGAATCGTGACTACGTATACTCGTCTTTATAGATAGAACGACACAAGAGCCGTTTAACAGCTCTGTGCCGTTCTGTTAATTTTCCAAATATTTTGTTTCTTTTCCAACACAACAATCTTAAATATTAGATCTAATAACTTAAAAAAGTTAGAAAGGTTGATCAAGAGACAACGAATTATTAAATTGACATAGATTATACGACATTGAGTTGGTGAAATCACAAGTTATTATATTGATTCGTTATAAAAAACAATCAATGAGCACACCTATCAACTTTTGTAAACAGAATGTTCATATTGCAATTAAAATGAGTTCAACTTATTGATTCTTGAGGCATGGATGGATTGTGGATACGTATACTCGTCTTTATAAACAGAATGACACAAGTGTCGTTCAATAGCTTTTGTGTTGTAACAAATATTTTATTTTATTTTTCTATTGTAACAACCTCAAACATTAGATCTCCTAACTTAAAAAAGTTAGAAAAGTTGATCATGAGACAAAGAACGATTGAGTTGATATATATTATACGACATTGAGTTGGTGAAATCACAAGTTATTGTATTAATTCGTTAGAAAATATAATCAATGAGTATATATTTCAACTTTTGTAAATGGAATTTTCATATTGCAATTGAAATGAGTTCAATTTATTGATTTTCGGGGTATAGATGGGCTGTGGCTACGTATACTTGTGTTTATAGATAGAACGATATAAGTATCGTTTAACAGCAGTTGTGTCATTCTATTAACTTCTCAAATATTTTGCTTCGTTTCCAATGCAGCGACCTCGAACATGGATCCCTTAACTTAAGAAAGTTAGAAAAGTTGATCACGTGACAAAAAAATGATTGAATAGACATAAGTTATACAATATCGAGTTGGTGGAATCATAAGTCATTATATTGATTCGTTAGAAAATATAATTAATGAGCACATCTCTCAATTTTTGCAAATAGCATATCATCTTGCAGCTAAAATGAGTCTCGGGGTCTGGATGGATTGAGGCTGCCTATACGTGTATTTATAGACAGAACGACATAAGTGTCGTTTTCTTTACAGTACCGACACAAGTGCTGTTCTTATGGAAAAAATATGTTTGATAACGACACTTGTGTCGTTCTTTTAGAACTTTTCATCATAATAATGACACAAGTGATGTTCTTAATGACATTTTCATCCTCTAAACGACACTTTCTCTTGGAACTTTTCATCTCATTATCGGCACAACAAAGTACAAGCAACAAGCATATCTCTTATTTTTTTTAAATATCATATCCACCTTGTAAGTTAAATGAGTTCAACTTATTATTTCACGAGGTGAGGACAGGTCATGGTTTCTTAAACTCGTAATGATAGACAGAACGGCACAAGTGCCGTTTTATTATCAGTAACGGCATATGAGCTTCTCTGTTGATTTCTCCTTTATTTTCATTTGTTTTTAACGCAAAGATTTTTCGAATTGGACATCCTAAGTTGTACAGTTCTCATAGTAATAATAGAAGTTTATATTTATGCATGTCACTTATGCTGTTCTCGTTCTCAAGGACTTTTAAATACTATAAATGACACTTGTGCCATTCTCATGGACACTTATAAATCAAATATAGTGGTAGTTGTGCCGTTCTCATAAGCGTTTTTATCTCAGTAACGATACAAGTGTCATTCTCATAGACAAATGGCTTTCTTCAGTATTGATTGCAGAAGGGAGACGTTCTCGTCTTAGTAACGGCACAAGTGTTGTTCTTATGGACAAGTAAATTTACAATCATAACGACAGTTCTACCATCTTTGGGATGCTAGACTAACAATTAATGAACATATTTTTCAACTCGTATTCATAGATAGAACGACGAAATGGTCGTTTTCATTTCAATGATGACTCTTGTGCTGTTCTATTGATTTTTTCTATATTTTGTTTTTATTCCAGTACAACGATCTCATATATTGGATTCCCTAATAAATCATAAATATTTTCATCTCAGTAATGATTGTTCCATTCTCATAAAATTTTGTAATAGACATGGAAACACTTATATCGTTCACATCTTCCTCTTATAAGTTCAGTAACAGTACCTGTATCATTCTCATGGATGCTTATATTTCTAATAACGTAACATGTGCCATTATCATTAAATAACAACAAACTAGAGAGAAATGTATAATTGATACGCAAACATTTAACTTAAAAGAGATTAACAAAAATGTAGGAAAAATCAACAAAATAGCACAAGCGCTGTTATTAATATGAAAATTACCCTTGTGCCATTATGGGGTTGTTTGAGCCCCCCTCCTTTTTTTTTTTTTTTTTTTCAAAAATGAATTTTTTAATAATTTTATAATGGAGAATGTGTGATTAAAAAGATAGAAAAAAATTTTGAGTTTGCATGTAATATTATTTTATTGAAAAATGTGTGGTTAAAATGGGATCAAATTACTATTTAAGAATTCATTTTGATGAAAATGATGCTCAAACAAAGGCTATATGTGTAAACACGAGTAAAAGCAGCTACGTCTTACTTATGTCTCGAGAACTAATAGTGAAACTCATTTACGTAATTTATAACATTGTCAAACTTTCTATATTACATATGTTAGGGAGTCCATTATTAAATGTTGTTTTGCTGAAAAAATTGGACATTGGTGAAATTTTTGAAACGACCCAAGTGTCGTAAGTGTTGTTACTGTACATGAAGACGACATTTGTGCTGTTACGTGTATAAATATGAGTATAAGTAGTCACGATCCATTTGTTCCTTGAAAAATATTAAGTGAAACTTATTTATATTGTAATATGTACATGACACCTAAAAAAGTTGATAAATATGTTTATTAACTTAATCGACACATATAAGTGTGATAACTTATACTTTCACCATCTTAACAATATAAAAGTTAGGGAAAATTGCAGTCGAGGTACCAAACTTTTCGTTTATTAGCAGACTTTGCCCAACCTTTAGTTTGTGCCACCAAAGATACCATACCTTTAAAAAATGTGTGGGGCCAGTACAAAATGACGATTTCCGTCTGTTGACCCCTTTAATGATAATTTCAAGAATTTTCCCCAAATAAGTGAAGGGTAACATGGTCATTACACACATTTCCCTCCTCAACATCAAACACGTCAGTTGCAACTTCCTTCCACTCACCATCCACTATGGAACCTGCGAAAACCCACGAAGAAGACGAAACGGACTTTGAAGAAGACGAACATCCAGTGGACATTACAGCCCACATTCGAGGCTCTCTTCCCCAACCCGTGTATGGTAAGTGTTTTCCCCTGTTTTCGGTTTACAGTGTGAAGTTGTATGATTATGAAGTTTCCCTATTCGATTGTGTTCACGTACTGGGGAATTCAAAAATTTTTAAGTGATTTGGTGTATTAGAGCGTAATGCTTGTGTACTATCTTTTCTGCACATGTTCGTTGCTCGAATTGAAAAGGGCTAGGGCTTAACTTCCTTTTTTTCGGTGTTTTTTCAGGGAAAAATTCAAAGTACTTCAACATACGGCTTCATCATGGTGGAATTTTGTTGCAGAAGATGAGAAATTTTGTGTATGAGCATGGAAAAATAAGTTAAATAGACTATATCGACCCTGATTTCTTCAATAGATTTCTTTTGGACAATGCCGTGAAGATGTTAGGATATTCTGATAGAATTAGATATCTGTACAAGATGAAGAAGAAGAGAATGAGTGAAGGTTCATTTTGGTTGGTTAAAGACTCAGATTTCATGAATTTAGTGAAGTGGCTTGGTGATAATAGGACAGCTGAACTGTATTGTTTGCCTGTAGTTGAGGTTTTGGAGTTGCCTTGGGATGAAACAGAACAGAAGGATGTTCGAGTGTTTGATTGTGAGACTGGTGAGGAGGTGGTGAAGGTTCAAAAGTCTGGTGAAGCATTGAATGAGCAGCAACCATGCTATGCAATTGAGATTTTTGATGAATCAGTAGAAGGTGATGACGTGTATGTAGTTGATGAAGTGGATGACATGGAAGCAGATGAAGAGAAAGTTTATACAGTGCATGGAACAGAGCATGAGTATACAGAGGTTGATTTTATAGGGGCTGACGTAGACTCACATGAATCAGAAGTGCATGCTACTGAACCAGAGAAACCACATGATGTTGAACCACAGTTGAGGTATGAACATGAGTTGCATGACGCTGAACCACAGTAGCAGGCTCAGCAGGAGCTGCATGCTGCTGAACAAGAGGTGCAGGCTGCTGAACATGATGCCGAAGCAGAGGTGCAGCCTGCTGAAATTGACGTGCATGCTTCTGGACCGCAGCAGCAGGCTCAGTAGGAGCTGTATGCTGCTGAACAAGAGGCAAAGGCTACTGAACATGATGCCAAAGCAGAGGTACAGCCTGCTGAAATTGATGTGCATGTTTCTGGACCACAGCAGCAAGCTGCTGAACATGAGTTGCATGATGCCGAACCAGAGGTGCAGGCTACTGAAACTGATGTGGAGTTTGGTGAAGGTCCTGAGCTGGATGATGAATATGAGGAGGGTATTTTGGAAGACGAATTCACTGACTCGGAGTACAAGCAGGAAGAAAATATTGCTGTGGAGGATAATAATGAAAACACATATTTCAGGTTGAGTGAAGGTTTTGATATTGGTACAAGTGGTGAGCAGGAAGGTGTAAGGGATGTGTAGGAAGGGGAGGTAGCTGCTGGGAAAGAATTTGGAATAGAATACGAAGACTCCAGTGAGCTTAGAAGCTTACCCAGTGATACCGAGGCTGAGGGATCATCTGCCAGAAGGAAGAATGTGTGCTGGTTTAACCCTGCAACTGATATGAAAGATCCACAGTTCAAGGTAGGTAATGTCCACTGTTTTGTGTAATTCATTTCTAGTTTAATTCATTTGGATGATAATGCATTCTGGTTTAATTTATTTCTGCCAAGGATGAAATTCAACAACGTCAAGATTCTAAGGAATGCAGTAGTTCAATACTCAGTCAAAAATTCCAGGCAACTGAGATACGTGAAAAATATGAGGACACAGTTGAGAGTTCGGTGTCAAGATAATTGTCCTTGGGTTTTGTATGCGTACCAAAAACCCGACAAGAGTCTTAGAATTAACACATTTATAGATGAGCACACATGTACCATGGTGTGGCAAAATAGAAGGGTTAATTCAGGTTTTCTGGCAAAGAAGTATGTGAGAAAATTTAGGTCTGATCGAAACATTCCAATGAGTAGTTTTATGGAGACTGTGAAAGCGGACTGCATGTATGAGATTTCAAAGCATCAGTTCTACAGGACAAGATCGAAATGTGCAGAAGTTATTAATGGGATTGTAGCTGAGTAATACAAAATTTTATGGGATTACGTTGAGGAATTGAAGAGAACAAATCCAGGCAGTACAGTCCAAATCGAATGTTCGGGACATACTTTTAAGAGATTGTACATCTGCGTAGGGGCTTGTAAGGAAGGGTTTAAGGCTGGGTGTAGGGCAGTTGTTGGGTTGGATGGATGCTTCCTAAAATCTGCAGAAGGTGGACAGTTATTGGCAGCTGTTGGCATTGATGGTGAGAATTGTATGTTCCCGTTAGCGTGGGCAGTTGTGGATGCAGAGAACAAAAAAAACTGGCAATGGTTCATAGAATTGTTGGTTGATGACATAGGGATGCACAACCCTCGAGCTTGGACATTCATTTCCGACAAATGAAAGGGTTTGGTGGATTCCATAAGTCAATACTGTGAAGGAGCGGAGCATAGGTGTTTTACTAGACATCTTTGTAGCAATTTCACCTTGGCACACAAAGGTTTGGCACTTAAGAACCTATTTTGGACTGCAGCAAGGGCAACAATAGTGCTGGAGTGGAAGAGTGCAATGAATGAGTTAAAAGACATAAGTGAAGAGGCTTACAACTGGTTCCTTGATAAACCTCCTTCCCAGTGGACCAGATCCCATTTTGAAGAGCATTCGAGATGTGATATTCTTCTTAATAATTTGTGTGAGGCATTCAACTCTTCCATTGTTGTTGCCAGAGACAGGCCCATCATCTCCATGCTAGAGAAAATTCGGCATCAGCAAATGATAAGGATGAATGCAAAAAGGGAAGCGGCAGAGAGGTGGGATCATGCATTCGGGTCAAGAATTGTGAAAATCATTGAGAAAACTAAGTCTGAGGCAAGGTACTTGAAGGCAGACTATGCAGGCAACTAGAAATTTGAGATAAGCAGCAGAGACGGTTTGAGGTGGAGCGTTGACTTGACAGAACATGCATGTGCTTGCAGAAAATGGCAGCTTACTGGAATACCATGTCCCCATACAATATCAGGCATGCTTTCAAGGGATATTGGCATATATGAGTACATCGACCCATGGTATAGTAAGGAGACATACCTGAAATGTTACTTCCCAGTGATCCACCCGATGTCAGGGCCTGAACTGTGGCTGGAATTGGGAAAGCATCCTCTCACTCAACCTCAGAAGAGAAAATAGGCTGGCACACCCAAAAAATTGAGGAAAAGGTCACAGGCAGAGCCACCTGTAGGCGTGAAGATGGGAAGGACTGACATGAAGATGACGTGTAAATGCTGTGGAGGGTCTGGACATAACAGAAGAAGCTGTAAGGAGGCACTGCCTGGTAAAGATAGTTCACAGCAACAGCCTCAATCAACCACACAAGAAGATACACATACCAGATCAACAAAGGGGAAGAGAAAAGCACATTCAACACAAACCTCCAAGTCACAGACAAAGAAGTCCAAGCATAGAGGATCGCAATCTTGAACATCATGTGGTTTCTCTTTTATAGTTACCTTTTTGGGGAAATGCTGTGGTTTTTTGTAAACTGAACTGGAAATATATGCTTCCAATGCTGTGTATTTTGTAGATGTAACTGGAATTTTTGATGAAATTGTTCAATGTGATAATAATGTTGATGTCGAATATCTTGCATTATGTTTCTGCTTTTCGTCGTTGGTTTCTGAAATTGTATTCGTAAGATCTGATGTGCAGGCGATTATGAAATATATGAGAATGTTTGATACTTCCAATGAACGTATTATCAAACGTTTGGTACCTTTACTGCAATGTTTTTAAAGGTTTGGTACTCTGTCTGAAACCATTAGAAAATGTTTGGTACTGATTCTGCGAATCGTTATAAGGTTTGGTACCTATGCTGCACCTTCTTCAGATAAGTTTGAAGAGTAATCTGCTCTTTTAATTCCGCATTTGACATAGAGGCCAGGAAAATATCCTTAAATTTGAAGTCAAAATGTACAACACAATTTTTCCATTTTTACATATGCATTTCACAACATCTAGCACATGGCTCCATTTCCAAACCCTAAGCTCAAATTTCTAGAACAAAAAACTAAAATCCTACAATCTGACCCTACATACCTAGGAACAAACCCATTTTGCAAACACTCCACACACAAAGCCGAAGAGCCAGATCTTCCACACATTTGGTCTTGTTGCTTGAAGGGTGTCGATTTCAGCTTCCATTTTCCTCCTAGTTCGTAATAGACCAGGAATCAGTTCCTTTGATCTCTCACACATCGGAGGGTCACACCACATAAAGAAGGTGCATCCACCCACATCTTGGCTTCGAGGACAAGTGAGAAATCTTCTTCTCGGGTTCAAGTTCGTCCACGAGGTTTTTATGTGCACTGGGGAACCACATCTGCATACATTCCCCTTCATCTTCTTGCTGATTTTTTTTACTACCTGTGAGAGAGAAGGTAGGTAATATATAATGATAAAGAAATGGAGGGAAATAAACAGTGAAGTATATAATAGGAGGGAAATGTGTGTAATGACCATGTTGCCCTTCATTTATCTGGGAAAAATTCTTGAAATTATCATTAAAGGGGTCAACTGACGGTTTTGGCGGTCAAACAGACGGAAACCATCATTTTAGACTGGCCCCACACATTTTTTAAAGGTTTGGTATCTCCAGTGGCACAAACTAAAGGTTTGGGCAATGTCTTTTAATAAACGAAATGTTTGATACCTTGGCTGCAATTTTCCCTAAAAGTTATGTAATTTCAATCATTTTTTGTGACTAGTCAATCTTTTTGTGTTATATAGTTCTCGTTTGACCTCCATTCTCTTTCTCATTCTTTTTCTCATTTTTATTTTCAACCACACAATTTTCCATAAAATAATATTATACGCAAATCAAAAACTTTTCATTCTTTTTCAACCACACATTGTTCAAAAAAAATATTATTTCAACCATTAAAATTTGAAAAGAATGGGGGTCAAATGGGGGCATACGTTAGTGAGTCTATTATTAGAGTCATTTCATTGAAAAAATCAAATTACAACAGATAACGACTGTAGTGTCATTTTACTTTACAAATAATGGCTCAATGATGTTCTATATTTCAAATAGCTGTTGGAATGTTATTATGTCCAATGATTGCAAATAATAGAAAAAGCACACTAAATACGAAAACAATACCAACTACATATTATTTAATACTATATTTAATAA
>NW_019253316.1:84833-86521 GCF_002742605.1 Olea europaea var. sylvestris
TCCAATGATTGCAAATAATAGAAAAAGCACACTAAATACGAAAACAATACCAACTACATATTATTTAATACTATATTTAATAATAAAAATACAACATAGATGAGATTTTTAAGAGCATCTTTCCTCTTTCTTCAAATGTAAATGTGATTTTTCAATATAAATGTATGCTAACCAAACCCTTGTTCAAATGTGATTGAAGAGAAGAAAATAGGTGAATGTAATTTTGAGAACTTAAAATTAAAGAAGATGAACAAGGGAAGAAGATATTATTTTCCAAAAAGAAAAAAAAATTAGGATTTTAAGGTGAATTTGGAGGAAAAATGACGAGATGAAATGAGAAAAATTGAAAGACATTAAGTTAACAACTAAAGGAGAATTTTATCTTTTCGCCAACTAAAATATTATACATTTTTTATTTGTTTTTATTATTGCAATTTCACGAAACACATTGCTTAGTTAGGCCAAATGGCCAAATTCCCCTGTACAATTTCCCCCAACCACTCACCATTTCTTAATTTCACTTTTAACCATAATATCGACTAGTTTGATAAGTGTGAAATTACACTTACTAAACCACCAAAAGGGACTTTTTCTTTTAGTATTATTGTGAGCTTTATACTTAATTATTTGTATTTTTTTATTATATTAGGAAAAAACCGTAATTGAGCAAATATGGATCAAGAAGAACGAAATTTAATAAAAATTACAGTTTTGGGGGTCAAATTCCACAAGTAAGAAATGGAAGGACTTGAATTGGAATAAAGAAAGAGTGTTGCTGCAATAAGAAGTGGACTTGAGGACTAAAATGCACATTCCAAAATATTGGTGGGCATTGAAGGCATGAAACAAATTTAATTGGACCTTGCCACTTGGACTTGCAATTGGAACGAACTTCAAAATGGACTTGGGCTCTTTTTTTGGATTAAGAAAGCTGGCGGCAGTTTACAAAAATTGAGAAGAATTTGGATGGTAAAAGAATTGCAAAAGCAAACAAAGAAGTGGGGGAGTGGGAGTCCTTGTGCAAAGACGAATTTATTGGGCTTATTGGAATAAAAGAAGGGGTATATCATTGGATTCATCTCATATATTCATTATAAAAATTCATCTTTTGGGAGCGAAAAAACGAGGATTTATATTGGAGAGTTCATCTAGGTTGAAGTGGAAAGACGAAATTATATTATTTGATTTTCTTCTTCTCTAGATTATGAATTCGATCTTCTATATTAGTTTTTGTCTCTTTATCATGCTAACCTATATTATTTTTGTGCTAGATTTTTTATGAACATCATAAATCTTTAATGCATTCTTGCATGTTTGCATCCGTCATAAAAATATATCGATTCTTTACTCACATAAAGAACATTGATTGACCAGGTTAGCCATTGTAATCATGGAACTGTAGCCGAACTAACTAATGAAGCTACCATTCTACAAAGATCAATTAATGTTAAAAGACTTGGACCTTTTCTTATGCACTCAATAATCATCAAAATTTTATGAATTTAATTATCTATTGATTCTCTGTCTTTTGTAATTAGAAATTCGTTTCAGTTTTCTTTTGGACACTAATTTACATCCATCATTGTTAGATATCTATCCCTATTAATTTTTTTAAATATTATTTTTATCAACATCAAATTGTAATATTTTCTTTATTAAATTCACTCATTTAAACACTATACATTCAC
>NW_019253317.1:0-1220 GCF_002742605.1 Olea europaea var. sylvestris
TTTGCCTTGAATCGCGCCTCACGAGGCTTAAATAAAATGCCTCAAAATCTTAAGCCTTAAGAGCCATTGTGGGGCGCAAACCTCAATTTACTAAGGCTTACGCCTCATGTGAGACTTATTTACTATTTTACCAATCTAGTTTTATTTGTGCAAGTTAGACTTTTAATTTTGTTAATTTATTTTATTATGAATATTTTTAATATAGTTTATGGTTTATTATGAGTATATTCCACATTTTATATTATTTTGAATTTTTTTTTTTTAGGCTTACTCATAAGATGTCTCAACATCCAATTACGCTTATTTAAGTTACACACTACCCTTCGCATGGAAAGAAAAATTTCTTATTGATAACATTTGACCATATAGGAAATGAAATTAACTTTTCCACCATGGAACATATAAAGGCATGAATAACGATGCAAATAAAGTAATGCTACGTGTACACCTCAAGGTGTACACACGGTGTTACACATGTGAGGGGAGCCCACGAATATTTTATTGTATGTGGGCCTCCTTCCATGTGAGAGATGTGTAAATCCGTGTGTACATTATTATGTAAGCGTAGCATTACCCATGCAAATATCATTTTGAAATTTACGCATTTTCATGACCTAATATATTTCAAAACTAAATACATTTAAGTTGCAATCCAGGCTCTATATCTTCTCATAAATCTGCCGTCCAATACTGCCTTCTTGAAATTCCACCTTAGACAACTAAATTTTCATTTCTCTTTTCTCCAAAAACCACAACTTATCTTGATTTAACTATTTCCATATCAACTAAAAAACAGCAGATATAAATGTATGAAACTGCAAATACAGAACATAAAAATGCCTTTATCTGTGTTAGTAAGCACACAAATCAATCTTCCATTTTCAACCAGAGAAATTTATTTCAGCTCCTGCTACGAAAATGTATCCCAGAATTTAACCAATCGCTTCCCAGAGCATATGAAATGCACTATGAACGTTTTTTGGCCGGGGATTATTAATAATTTTCAATCCTTTTACTTTCCATTTATCGTTCACCAACAGTCACATACGCTCAAATTTAAAAATTCCAACATAAATCGGTGATAGCATTGAGGGGGATGCAATACTTCAAAAAAATGATGAAAAATATATATTAAATAATCACAAATCAATCATCTAGTCATAATCAGGCAGAATTTACAGAACAGCCATTTATCTGAAAAAGAAAAAAGAAAAAAAATT
>NW_019253318.1:0-1220 GCF_002742605.1 Olea europaea var. sylvestris
TAACATGATCCGGTCCAACAAGAATATTAACATCGAACATGGAAGTCATTACACCAATTAAGCGATGTAAGACCATTCCACAGGTACAAATGTCAACATCCTTATCGACATGGATCCCCATCCTCCAACCGATGTGGCATGAATTTAGCACCAAATGTGATCAAAAAACTGTGCTAACTCATATCGGTCCTCATAATGCTTCGAATCAAAATGAAGCCACATGTCTCTAAAAGAGACTCATCTTATGTCTTTATACGTTATATTTCAAGATGTCAATAATATAAAAAGACATTAGTCAAATGCATGGTTAAAATAGTTTATGGATAGGGGAAAAATTATTTTATTATCAGAAGGGGCTGTACCCGAAAACATATGGGTTGCTTACGTACCCCCTAAAGGAATCAAGCCCAAAACGTAGTTCTTTACATAAATAACTCCCACTAACCAAAAATATCAAATGTTTCCACTATACCCATATTAGTAACATGTGTCTTAAAGACTTTTGGAGCGAGTCCCTTAGTCAAGGGATCTGCAACCATCGCCTCTGTATTGATATGCTCTATTTTCGTCTACCCTTATTTGACTCTGTCTCTAACGACCAAATATTTGATGTCAATATGTTTTGATCTATCGGAACTTTTATTATTCTTTGAAAAGAATACTGCTGCACTGTTATCACAATAGATGGTAATCGATCTTGAGATGGAATCAACAACTTTCAAGCCAGAGATAAAATTTCTTAACCAAACGGCTTGGAATGTAACCCCATAACATGCCACAAATTCAACTTGCATAGTAGAAGATGCCACTAAAGTCTGTTTAGCACTTTTCCAAGAAATGGCACCACCAGCTAATGTAAAAATATAACCTAAGGCTGATTTCAAATCATCTTGACATCCAGCAAAATCAGAATCTGAATATCGTACCACCTCAAGATGATTTGTACGCTGGAATGTAAGCATATAACTTTCAATTTTCTTCAAATATCTCATAACTTTCTTAGCTGCTTTCTAATGCTCTTGTCCTGGATTAGACTGAAATCTGCTAAGGACACTTACTACATAGGGTATATCCGATCTAGTGCAAACTTGAGCACACATCAAGTTTCCTACAGCACTAGCATATGAGATCATCTTCATAGACTACCTTTCCAGCTCATTCCTTGGACATTGAGTTTTGTTAAATTTATCTCCTTTTATGATAGGTACATCAGCTGGTGC
>NW_019253319.1:0-1220 GCF_002742605.1 Olea europaea var. sylvestris
CCGTTTTGGATTGAACTCACCACTTCGTCGTGATGTAAGAGGGATTTTGGCCATTCTTCGAAAGAATGAGCGCTTGTATAGTTGGAACGCTTGGAGAGTTGGTGGACGAAGAATTGTGCATAACTTTTGCACACGGTGTCCGCTTTGGGCCCATAAGAACTTTTTTGAAATGTAGCGACCGTTTTGGATTGAGCTCACCACTTCGTCGTAACGTATGAGGGATTTCGGCCATTTTTCGAAAGAATGAGCACTTGCATATTTGGAACGCTAGGATTGTCGACGTGCGAAGAATTGAGCGTAATTTTTGTACACGGTGTCCGTTTTGGGCCCATAAGTACATTTTGGAAATGTATCGACCGTTTTGGATTGAACTCACCACTTCATCGTGACGTATGAGGGATTTTGGCCATTTTTCGAAAGATTGAGCACTTGCATATTTGGAACGCTTGGATTGTCGGCGTACGAAGAATTGAGCGTAACTTCTGCACACGGTGTCCGCTTTGGGCCCATAAGAACTTATGGAAATGTAGCGACCATTTTGGATTGAGCTCACTACTTCGTCGTAACGTATGAGGGATTTTGGCCATTTTTCGAAAGATTGAGCACTTGCATATTTGGAACGCTTGGATTGTCGGCGTACGAAGAATTGAGCGTAACTTCTGCACACGGTGTCCGCTTTGGGCCCATAAGAACTTATGGAAATGTAGCGACCATTTTGGATTGAGCTCACTACTTCGTCGTAACGTATGAGGGATTTTGGCCATTTTTCGAAAGAATGCGCACTTCCATATTTGGAACGCTAGGATTGTCGACGTACGAAGAATTGAGCGTAATTTTTGTACACGGTGTCCGTTTGGGCCCATAAGTAATTTTTGGAAATGTAGCGACCGTTTTGGATTGCACTCACCACTTCTTCATGACGTATGAGGGATTTTGGCCATTTTTCGAAAGAATGAGCACTTGCATATTTGGAACGCTTGGATTGTCGGCGTACGAAGAATTGAGCGTAACTTTTGCAAACGGTGTCCGTTTTGGGCCCATAAGTTCTTTTTGGAAATGTAGCGATCGTTTTGGATTGCACTCACAACTTCTTCGTGACGTAATAGTGTTTCCGGCCATTTTTCGAAAGATTGAGCCCTTGCATATTTGGAACGCTTGGATTGTCGGCGTACGAAGAATTGAGCGTAACTTCTGCACACGGTGTCCGCTTTGGGCCCATA
>NW_019253320.1:0-1220 GCF_002742605.1 Olea europaea var. sylvestris
TCAATTCTTCGTACACCGACTATCCAAGCCTTCCAAACATAAAATTGCTCATTCTTTCGAAAAATGGCCGAAATCCCTTATAGATCACGACGAAGTTGTGAGTTCAATTCCAAAGGGTCGCTAAATTTCCAAAAAGTACTTATGGGCCCGAAACGGACACCTCCTGAAAAAGTTACGCTGAATTCTTCGTACGTCGACTATCCGAGCGTTCCAAATATGGAAGTGCTCGTTCTTTCAAAAAATGGCCGAAAATCCCTCAGACGTCACGACGAAATAGTGAGTTCAATCCAAAGCGGTCACTACATTTCCAAAAAGTACTTATGGGCCCAAAACGGACACCGTGTTTAAAAGTTACGCTGAATTCTTCGTACGCCGACTATCCGAGCCTTCCAAATATAGAAGTGCTCGTTCTTTCGAAAAATGGTCGAAATCTCTCATACGTCACGACGAAGTAGTGAGTTCAATCCAAAAGGGTCACTACATTTCCAAAAAGTACTTATGGGCCCAAAACGGACACCGTGTGCAAAAGTTACGCTCAATTCTTCGCACGCCGACTATCCGAGCGTTCCAAATATAGAAGTGCTCGTTCTTTCAAAAAATGGCCGAAATCCCTCATACGTCACGACGAAGTTGTGAGTTCAATCCAAAAGGGTCGCTACATTTCCAAAAAGTACTTATGGGCCCAAAACGGACACCGTGTGCAAAAGTTACGCTCAATTCTTCGTACGCCGACTATCCAAGTCTTCCAAACATAAAACTGCTCAATCTTTCCAAAAATGGCCAAAATCCCTCATACGTCACGACGAAGTAGTGAGTTCAATCCAAAAGGGTCGCTACATTTTCAAAAAGTACTTCTTGGCCCGAAACGGACACCTCTTGCGAAAGTTACGCTCAATTCTTCGTATTAGACTATCCGAGCGTTCCAAATTTAGAAGTGCTCGTTCTTTCGAAAAATGGCTGAAATCCCTTAGACGTCACGACGAAGTAGTGAGTTCAATCCAAAATGGCTGCTGCATTTCCAAAAAGTACTTACGGGCCAAAAATGGACACCGTGTGCAAAAGTTACGCTCAATTTTTCGTACGCCGACTATCCTAGCATTTCAAATATAGAAGTGCTCGTTATTTCGAAAAATGGCAAAAATCCCTCATATGTCACGACGAAGTTGTGAGTTCAATCCAAAAGGGTTGCTACATTTCCAAAAAATAACTTGAGGGGCCAA
>NW_019253321.1:0-1220 GCF_002742605.1 Olea europaea var. sylvestris
CCCGGCGCGATTTTTTTTCCGATCAATCGGTCAAATTTGAGCCCATTTCGATACCGTCGCGAAAAATGACGAAATCGCACCCGACGCGATTTTTGTTTCTCATCAATCAGTCAAATTTGAGCCGATTCCGACACCGTCGCAAATAACGACGAAATTGCCCTCGGCGCGATTTCTATTTCCGATTAATCTTTCAAATTTTAGCCGATTCCGACACGATTGTGAAAAATGACGAAATTGTGCCCGACGCGATTTTGGTTTCCGATCAATCTGTCAAATTTGAGCCCGTTTCGACACGGTAGCGAAAAATTACGAAATATCCCACGGCACGATTTTTGTTTCCCATCAATCAGTCAAATTTTAGCCGATTCCGACACCGTCGCGAAAAATGACGAAATTGCTCCCGGCGCAATTTTTGTTTCCCCAATCAATCAGTCAAGTTTTAGCCGATTCCGACACCGTCGCGAAAAATGACGAAATTGCTCCCGGCGCAATTTTTGTTTCCCCAATCAATCAGTCAAGTTTTAGCCGATTCCGACACCGTCGCGAAAAATGACGAAATTGCTCCCGGCGCAATTTTTGTTTCCCCAATCAATCAGTCAAGTTTTAGCCGATTCCGACACCGTCGCGAAAAATGACGAAATTGCTCCCGGCGCAATTTTTGTTTCCCCAATCAATCAGTCAAGTTTTAGCCGATTCCGACACCGTCGCGAAAAATGACGAAATCGCCCCGGGCGCGATTTTTGTTTCCCATCAATCAGTCAAATTTTAGTCGATTCCGACACCGTCGCGAAAAATGACGAAATTGCTCCCGGCGCAATTTTTGTTTCCCCAATCAATCAGTCAAGTTTTAGCCGATTCCGACACCGTCGCGAAAAATGACGAAATTGCCCTCGGCGCGATTTCTAATTCCGATTAATCTTTCAAATTTTAGCCGATTCCGACACGGTTGTGAAAAATGACGAAATTGTGCCAGACGCGATTTTTGTTTTCGATCAATCTGTCAAATTTGAGCCCAATTCGACGCCGTCGCAAAAAATTACGAAATCGCCCCCGGCGCGATTTTTGTTTCCGATCAATCGGTCAAATTTGAGCCCGTTTCGACGCGGTAGCGAAAAATTACGAAATATCCCACGGTGCGATTTTTGTTTCCCATCGATCAGTCAAATTTTAGCCGATTCCGACACCGTCGCGAAAAATGACGAAATTGCCCACGGCGCGAT
>NW_019253322.1:0-1220 GCF_002742605.1 Olea europaea var. sylvestris
AATTGAGCGTAACTTTTGCACCCGGTGTCCGTTTTGGGCCCATAAGTACTTTTTGGAAATGTAGCGACCGTTTTGGATTGAACCCACCACTTTATCGTGACGTGTGAGGGATTTCGGCCATTTTACGAAAGAATGAGCACTTGCATATTTGGAACACTTGGATTGTCGGCGTACGAAGAATTGATCGTAACTTTTGCACACGGTGTCCGTTTTGGGCCCATAAGTACTTTTTAGAAATGTAGCGACCGTTTTGGATTGAACTCACCACTTCATCGGGATGTACGACGGATTTTTGGCGATTTTTCTAAAGAATGAGCACTTGAATGTTTAGAATGCTTGGAGAGTCGGCAGACGAAGAATTGAGCGTAACATTTGCACACGGTGTCCATTTTGGGCCCATAAGTACTTTTTGAAAATGTAGCGACCGTTTTGGATTGAACTCACCTCTTCATCGTGACGTATGAGGAATTTCGACCATTTTTTGAAAGAATGAGTAGTTGCATATTTGGAATGCTTGGAGTGTCGGCGTACGAAGAATTAAGCATAATTTTTGCACACTTGTCCGTTTTGGGCCCTTAAGTACTTTTTGAAAATGTAGCGATCGTTTTGGATTGAACACACAGCTTCATCGTGACGTACGAGGGATTTTGGCAATTTTTCAAAAGAATTAGCACTTGCATATTTAGAATGCTTGGAGAGTCGACGGACGTAGAATTGAGCGTAACTTTTGCACGCGGCGTCCGTTTTAGGCCCATAAGAACTTTTTGGAAATGTAGCGACCGTTTTGGATTGAACTCACCACTTCGTCGTGACGTATGAGGGGTTTCGGCCATTTTTCGAAAGAATGAGCACTTGCATATTTGGAGCGCTTGGATTGTCGACGTACGAAGAATTGAGCGTAAATTTTGCACGAGGTGTCCGTTTTGGGCCCATAAGTACTTTTTGGAAATGTAGCGACCGTTTTGGATTGAACTCACCACTTCATCGTGACGTATGAGGGATTTCAGCCATTTTATAAAAGAATGAGCACTTGCATATTTGGAACGCTTGGATTGTCGGCGTCTGAAGAATTGAGCGTAACTTTTGCACACGTGTCCGTTTTGGGCCCATAAGTACTTTATGGAAATGTAGCGACCATTTTGGATTGAACTCACCACTTCGTCGTGATGTACGAGGGATTTTTGGCAATTTTTCTAAAGAATGAGCACCTGCATATTTAG
>NW_019253323.1:0-1220 GCF_002742605.1 Olea europaea var. sylvestris
TTTCGTCATTTTTCGCGACGATGTCGGAATGGGCTAAAATTTGACAGGTTCATCGGAAACAAAAATCGTGCGGGGGCAATTTCTTCATTTTTCACGACGTTGTCGGAATGGGCTGAAATTTGGCAGGTTGATTGGAAACAAAAATCGCCCAGAGGGCGATTTCGTCATTTTTCGTAACGGTGTCGGAATGGGCTGAAATTTGACAGGTTGATCGGAAACAAAAACCGCGTCGGGGGAAATTTCGTCATTTTTCGAAACGGTGTCGGAATGGGCTAAAATTTGACAGATTGATCGGAAACAAAAGTCGCGCCCGGGGCAATGTTGCCTTTTTTCTTGACGGTTTCGGAATGGACTGAAATTTGGCAAGTTGATTGGAAACAAAAATCGCGCCGAGGGAAATTTCGTCATTTTTCGCGACGGTGTCGGAATGGACTGAAATCTGGCAGGTTGATTCGAAACAAAAATTGCGCCATGGGCAATTTCGTCATTTTTCGCGACGGTGTCAGAATGGACTGAAATTTGGCAGGTTGATTGGAAACAAAAATCGCACAGGGGCAACTTCGTCATTTTTCGTGACGGTGTCGGAATGGGCTAAAATTTGACAGGTTGATCAGGAACAAAAAACCGCACTAAGGGCAATTTCGTCATTTTTCGAGACGGTTTCGGAATGGGCTGAAATTTGGCAGGTCGATTGGATAAAAAAATCGCGCTGGGGCAACTTCATCATTTTTCGTGACGGTGCCGGAATGGGCTAAAATTTGACAGGTTGATCGGAACAAAAAACCGCGCTTAGGGCAATTTCATCATTTTTCGTGACGGTTTCGGAATGGGCTGAAATGTGGCAAGTTGACTGGAAACAAAAATTGCGCCGGGGGCAACTTCGTCATTTTTCGCGATGGTGTCGGAATGCGCTGAAATTTGGCAAGTTGATTGGAAACAAAAATCGCGTCAGGGGCAATTTCGTCATTTTTCGCGACTATGTCGGAATGGGCAAAAATTTGACAGGTTGATCGGAATCAAAAATCGCGCGGGGGCAATTTCGTCATTTTTCGCGACGGTGTCGGAATGGGCTGAAATTTGGCAGGTTGATCGGAATCAAAAATCGCACGGGGGCAATTTCGTCATTTTTCGCGACGATGTCGGAATGGGCTGAAATTTGGCAGGTTGATTGGAAACAAAAAATGCCCGGAGGGCAATTTCGTCATTTTTCGCAACGGTGT
>NW_019253324.1:0-1220 GCF_002742605.1 Olea europaea var. sylvestris
TTTGCCTCATGACATTACCCTGTTGGACAGTTTAAGTTTCAAATAGTTTTCCTATCCAATTGACACTTGACAACAATGCAAGTGTCAAATAATGTGTCAAAAATCAGTGTATAAATAGCAAAGTTCAATCGGTGAGAACCTTGCTACATGTAGACTACGATGTACACTTCATTTTACACTTTGCCACGTGACATTACCCTGTCGAACAGTTTCAATTTCAAACAGTTTTCCCATCCAATTGACACTTGAAAACAATACAAGTGTCAAACAACGTGTCAAAAATCAGTGTACAAATAGCAAAGTTTAATCGGTAAGAACCATGCTACATGTACACTATGGTGTACACTTTAGTTTACACTTTGACACGTTGTTTGACACTTGCATTGTTATCATGTTTCAATTAGATGGGAAAATTGTTTGAAATTAAAATTGTCCAATAGGGCAATGTCCACAATCAGTAAGGACCATGCTACATGTACACTATGGTGTATACATTATTTTACAATTTGCCACGTGACATTACGTTTTTGGACAGTTTAATTTTAAAATAGTTTTTCCATCCAATTAACACTTGAAAACAATGGAAGTGTCAAACAACGTGTTAAATATCAGTGTGCAAATAGTAAAGTTCAATCGGTGAGAACCTTGTTACATGTACACTATGGTGTACACTTTAGTTTTCACTTTGCCACGTGATATTACCCAGTTGGATAGTTAAAATTTCAAACAGTTTTTCCATCGAATTGACACTTGACAGCAATGTAAGTGTTAAATAAAGTATCAAAAATCAGTGTACAAATCGCAAAGTTCAATCGGTAAGAACCTAGCTACATGTACACTATGGTGTACACTTTAGTTTACACTTTGCCACGTAACATAACCTGTTGGACAGTTAAAATTTCAAACAGTTTTCCAAATTAATTGATGCGTGAAAACAATGCAAGTGTTAAACAACGTGTCAAATATCAGTGTACAAATAACAAAATTCAATCGGTTAGAACCGTGCTACATGTGCACTATGGTTTACACTTTAGTTTTCACTTTGCGAAGTGACATATCCCTGTTGGAAAGTTAAAATTTCATACAGTTTTCCCATCCAATTGACACTTGACAACAATGCAAATGTCAATCCACGTATCAAAAATTAGTGTACAAATAGCAAAGTTCAATTGGTAAGAACCTTGCTACATGTACACTATAGTGTACACTTTAGTTTACAC
>NW_019253325.1:0-1220 GCF_002742605.1 Olea europaea var. sylvestris
GAACCAAACAAATATGAAATTTTAGTCAAATTTGATTGGAAACATGCCAATGAACAAAATTCAGGTGAAATTTTAGTCAAATTCGACTGTAAACGTGCCAATGAACCAAAGTCAGGTGGAATTTTAGTCAAATTTGATTAGAAACGGGCCAATGAACCAAACCAATGTGAAATTTTAGTCAAATTTGATTAAAAAACTCAAATGAACATAATCCAGGTAAAATTTTAGTCAATTTTTATTGTACACGTGCCAGTGAACCAAACTCAGGTGAAATTTTAATCAAATTTGATTGGGAACGAGCAAATGAACCAAGCCATTGTGAAATTTTAGTCAGATTTGATCGGAAGCATGCAAAAACAAACATATCCGGGTGAAATTTTAGTCAAATTTGACTGTAAACGCGCCAATGAACCAAAACTCATGTTAAATTTCAGTAAAATTTGATTGGGAACATGCCAATGAACCAAACTAATGTGAAATTTTAGTCAAATTTGATTGGAAGCACACAATTGAACATAATCCAGACGAAAATTTAGATAAATTAGACTGTAAATGCACCAATGAACCAGACTCAGGTGAAATTTTAGTCAAATTTGATTGAGAACGCGCCAATGAACCAAATGAATGTGAAATTTTTGTCAGATTTGATTTGAACCGCACCAATGAATTAAATCCAGGTGAAATTTTAGTTAAATTTGATTGTCAACGCGCCAATGAACCAAACCCAGGTGAAATTTTAGTTAAATTTGATTGAGAACGCACCAATGAACCAAATCAATGTGAAATTTTAGTTAAATTTGATTGGAGACGCGCCTGGTGAAATTTTAGTCAAATTTGATTGTAAATGTGCCAATGAACCAAACTCAGGTAAAATTTTAGTCAAATATGATTGTAAACTCGCCAATGAACCAAAGTCAGGCGAAATTTTTGTCAACTTTGATTAGAAACGCGCCAATGAAACAAACAAATGTGAAATTTTAGTCAAATTTGATTGGAACACACGCAAATGATATTAATCCAGGTGAAATTTTGTCAAATTAGATTGTAAATGCGCCAATGAGCCAAACTCATGTGAAATTTTAGTAAAATTTGATTTGGAACGCGCCAATGAAACAAACAAATGTGAAATTTTAGTCAAATTTGATTGGAACACGCTCAAATGAAAATAATCTTGGTGAAATTTTGTCAAATTAGATTGTAATCGCGCCGATGAACCAAAC
>NW_019253326.1:0-1220 GCF_002742605.1 Olea europaea var. sylvestris
CAAGAAATTCATTTGCATAGAGTTCTGTCTTTTCTGCATTTCTGTCTTGGTGGTGGTGTAGTTCAAGCACTAGTTCAGTTCACTGGAGTGGTTTCTGCGGTGTTCGGAAGCTACTGGCTTTACCGTTGTATCCTAGGAAACGAACGCTCGTTTTAAACCTCAAGCACGGACGGTGAGGGGGCGAATCTATTTTAAGGAAACTGTGTGTAACACAGGCCTTAGTTTGAAATTTCATTTCCTGCAATTTCAATTATCCGTTCTGTTATTTATTGCAGTAAATTCAATAGCTGATTTGTTGTTCATTCTGTTATTATCCAATTAGTTGTACGACTGTAACTTGCTGTTATATATCATCTTACCGGACAAAAGGCATATATGGTATTGAAATCGAGAATACCGAATTCCTCATTTTTCATAAACTTACCGAATTTCAGAAAAGTTCGGTCGACCGAACTGGTGAAACTTGGGATTTTCCCTACAGTAAACACTCTACTTCAAGTGAAGTTTCATGTCAATCACCAAAATCTATTTAATAGCAAAGTGGTCATCGATATTTATTTTTTGTTTTAATTTGGTGACTCGATTAGAATTCGTTATTTTTCTAATGAAATGTTTGACGTCCCCTTCTATCTCAGACATTTTCTTAGAAACACTAACAAGCTCACAAAACTAAAAGCAAAGTCCATCAACATCAAACCTTGTAAATTGATGATAGTCTATTAGCACATATATACGTTGTTTTATTTCATTGTTATCGTGTATTGAGAATCTGATTTTAGTTTACAACAAAAGAACGTAATCCTTAAAAATTTACAATATCTTTTAAGGTAAATAGAAAATTTGTCTACATCTGAATATTGATGGGATCTAGGCATCAATAGATATCCACCATTCTCTCTTTCAAGCGTATTTTATTTGCATAATTGTACACATTAGGAGCACAAGATTGTGGCTTATGAGGACAAAGGGGAAAGGCCTTGATCGTATACACTTCAACACTAAAGTTGAATACCAGATAGGAAAATTGGTATGGAAAAAACACGAAAGAATGGTAAATTTAACCATGTAAGTTTTATAGTTGTTTGATAGAGATTAAAATTAAAATAAAATAAAAAAGGACAAACAAGAAATACTTAGTTTTTTTAGTTGTTTGATAGGGATTAAAATTTAAATCAAAATTAACAATCAAATTTAACCATGTATTTCATCGATATCACAAG
>NW_019253327.1:0-2194 GCF_002742605.1 Olea europaea var. sylvestris
GAGGATGACATTTCTATAGTTCATACAAAGTTCCTTCCATTTTTTTGAGGGGTATCCTATTAACGAGACCATTTGCCATTAAAATAGCTTTCCTCAGAAGTTCTGAGGTAATTCCGAACTTATCAACATTGCGTTCATCATTTCTTTAAGAGTTCGATTTTTGCGTTCAGCGATACCATTTGATTGAGGAGAATAAAATCATGTTGTTTGATGAATAATTTCATGTTTGGAACAGAATTTTTCAAATTGTGGCCCATATTCACCTCATCTATTTCAGCCTTACAATGCTTAAAGGCATCCAAAGCTTTTTCTTTACTTCTTAAAAGAAAGACATTACAATACATTGTCAATCGTCAATAAAAGTTATAAAGTATTTCTTACCACCTCTAATTTGAACGAATTTGCTGTGTATTAATTATAAAGGTGTCATGTTCCTTTGAACGGAATGGAATAGTGTTTTAGCCAATTTTGCTTTGACACACACTTCACATTTATGATTAGGATCAATTTTATGTGCTAGTATTAAATTTTGGTTCACAAGTTTGCGCAGTGAGTTCTAATTCACATATCCTAATCGATTATGCCACAAGCAAGACAACTCAAGCATATAAACAGAATTTGAACTTTTATTAATTTTGCTTTGTCTTGGTACAACATTTAGAATGTTCATTTTGAACATTTCATCACACATGTATCACTTTCCTCATTCATTCTTGGTAAGTACAAATTTATTGGATACAAATACAAGCTTAACGACATTCTTACTAAGCAAAGATCTGGACATAAGATTCTTGAGTATTTCCAACACATGTATGACATTATTGAGGACAAGTTCTTTCCCGAATGTCATTTTCAAAGGGAGATTTACTTGTCCTTCAATCTTGAAACTTGTAGAGTTCCCCATGAAAAGTTGTTCTCCATTAGGCTCGTAATAGTTTGAGAACACTGCTTTTTATGCACATACTTGATGGGTAGCACCAGTGTCAACCCATCATTCCCTTGAGTTTCCAACCATGTTGTACTCGGACACTAGTGCAAATAGACTCATCTCCTACCTTCCTTCAGAAAAAGGTGTCATTTTCAACCGTGTTGGCTTGTGCACTCTTCTTCGGCTTTTGACATTCAATTGAACGATGTCTAGCCTTTCCACATTTGTAACAGTTTTTTTTGAACTTCATGACTTTCTTGGCGTTATCTCTACACGGTACATCATCAGAGATCTTTCATTTCTTGTTAACGATCCTTTGATTTGTTTCAATAAAATTCGTTCCAAGTTGGACAATAGGCATTTTCTTGATTTTCCTATTGTCTTCTTCAATCCTTAATCAAACTATCAACTCCTCCAAGTTCATTGTCTTGCGTTTGTGCTTGAGAAAGTTTTTGAAATCTCTCCACATAGGAAGAAGTTTCTCGATGACGGCTATCACTTGGAAGGATTTACTCAATTCCATCTTCTCGGCATAGATGTCATGTAGTAGAACTTGAAGTTCTTGCACTTGACTAATCACCATTTTTGAATCCATCATCTTGTAATTCAAAAATTTGCCGATTATAAACTTCTTGATTACAGCACCTTCGGTCTTATACTTCTTTTTCAATCAATCCCATAAATCCTTGGCCAAGTTCTTTGAATTATACACTCCATAAAGTGTATTGTTCGGTCCATTCAAAATATAATTTTTGCATAAGAAGTCTGAATGCTTCCATGCATCCAAAGCAATAATTGATTCACGATTATTTTCTCCTTCTTGTATGGTAGGTGAGGTCCCCTTTAAAAACTTTACCAAGTTCAGAATAGTTAGATAGAACCATATCTTTTGTTGCCATCTTTTAAAGTTTATGCCTCCGAATTTTTTCGATTTTTCACCATGCGGGATTACAATATTTTGGAGCGGTATCGCCAAAGGCGGAACCACATTATTCATACCATTTTGACTTGAAATAGCCTCTACGGTACTCATATATGTTACTTAAACACAAGATTAATGCATCAACGATGTAGGGAAAGAATAGTACACAAAGACTATTCCAAACAAACGAACAGTATGGTTTTAAAATAAAAAAACAACCATAGACAGAATATTGTCTTAAGATTGTTGTTCTGGGTATGTATATGTATGGTAAAGGTTGTTTGTATGTATAGTAAAGAAAAGGGTAAAGTTTTAATTCGTATGAGCGTAATCAAAACACAAGA
>NW_019253327.1:6201-18083 GCF_002742605.1 Olea europaea var. sylvestris
CCAAAGTCTATACCTTTTAACTCCTTCAGGGTATCCTAATAAAACACATTTCCTAACTCTCGGTTCTAGTTTTCCCTCATTTTGATAAGAAAAAATAGCACAGCCAAAAGTTTTTAACACAGTACAGTCAGCACATTTACCATACCATTTTCCATGTGGAGTATCACCATTTAATGCAGTTGAAGGTGCTAAATTAATCAAATAACACGCAGTCAAAATAGCTTCATCCCTAAAAGATTTAGAAATTCTAGAACTGAACATCATACATCTAACTTTGTCAAGTAAAGTACGATTCATATGTTCAGCCACCCCGTTTTGTTGAGGTGTATAAGGAACAGTTTTATGTCTAGTAATTCCACATTTTTCACACAAATCATCAAAATTATTATTTCAAAATTAGAGGCCATTATCAGTTCTTAGATATTTTATCTTTTTGCCAGTTTGAGTTTCAACTTACAATTTCCATATTTTGAAAATTTTAAAGTTTTCAGTTTTATCCTTTAATAGATAAACCCACACCCTACGAGAATAATCATCAATTACGGATATAAAATATCTATTACCACCAATTGTAAAATTAGTAGCAGGCCCCCATAAATCAGTATGAATATATTCTAAAACTTTAGTAGTTTTGTGCATGCCAGATGAAAAAGATGACCTATGATGCTTACCAAGTATACAGTGATCACAAAAAGGCATATAAGACATATGGTCTTTTCCAAATACACATTTATCATTTAGCAGTTTAATTCCTTTAATACTTATGTGAGTTAATCTATTGTGCCACTTGTGTGTGTCATCGGTGTTGGTCAAATTTATAGAGGAATATGAATTTTTAACAATTTTAGTAGTCGTCACATAAATATCGTTTCTTTTAGTACCTTTACATGTAACAAGAGCACCGTTAATCATTTTAAGCATGTTGTTTCCAATTTTACCAGTAAAGCCATCAATTTCTAATACTCCTACTGAAATAAGGTTCCTAGCCATTTCAGGAATATATCTGACTCCATATAATTTAAGCACATAACCAATCTCAAATTTTAACGTGATATAGCCAATACCAACAATTTTATATGCATGATTATTGCACAGAATAGCATGACCACTTTCAGATTCTTGCATACTTTCAAACCAGTCTTTATGTGATGAAACACGGAATGATACACCAAAATCAAGTATCCATTTATGTAAATGTGATTTCACGGTCAAATTTACTTCAGTCGGTTCAAAGTTTAATAATACATGAACTTCACAAAATTCATCAGAAGAAGTAATAACATTTGCCTCATCGTGGACTTTTTCTTTTTGTTTATTTTTCTCAACTTAAATAAATTGTCCAGTTTTACTGCACCCATAGCATTTTTCTACCTTTAGTTTTACTTTTTGACCTAGATAAATTTCTACTTTTCTTTTTACTACCGGATGCGTATCCACTTTGGTTATCACGGGTCCTAGACTGAGACCTACCTCTCATCATATAAACCTCACCACTTTTTCTCTCGACTCTCGCTCGCATTTCCATTTCTTTACTTCTTAATGAGTACATGACAATTTCGGGTGTTAAAGTATCTCTCTCATATTTTATAGCATTTTTAACTTCTCTATAAGTGTCAATGATAGCATTTAACAAAATAATTGCCCTATATTCTTCAGATACTTTTTCACCATAGTTAGTAATATCTTGCACAAATTTATTAAAGACATCCAAATTGTCATCCAATCTTTTGAAGAGTAGATTTTGAAGCTAAAAAAACTTTCAAGTAGAAAAAGTTTGTTTGGAGTTGACTTAGATACATAAAGTTCATTCAATTTTTCCCAAAGTTCTTGAGCTAATTTTAATTTACCAACTTTTCTTAATACCGCATCAGACAAATGTAAAATTATAGAAGTGTATGCTAATTCATCCATATTATCTTTTTCTTCAGTTGTCAAGTTTGTAGGAAAAGAGACATCAATAGCTTTATAAACTTTTTGTTGCACAAGAATACCTTTTATTTTTTATTGTCAAATTGAAAATTCTCATTTACGATTAAAGACACCCAACTCAAAGTGATGTGTCAACATTTTACTAAATAATGCACACATAGATGACACTTAGTAACAAGATTCCTATAGTTTCACAATAATACGCTATTCTAGAACCCCAGGGTTTCGTGAGAATCAAGTTCTCAGATCAAGGGAAGAACTAGAATAGGAGTCTGGGTACAAGTCTAAAATAATACGAGATTAAACGATGTTCAACAAATTAATCTAAAGACAAATAAATAATTTTACTTAGAAAGTTAAATAGACAATAGCAAGTAATCCTAGGTTTTATCAACAAATGGTTGTCAAGCAATGACAATCTCTAACTCTAATGATCACCCCCACACGATGATCTGCTAGTACGATAATGTAAAGTTTCAGTCAATTTACTAGAGCGGACTTGTCTGAGTCCATAAACTACAAGAGGTGTGAATTTACTACTTTAGGACCGCAATTTTGGCTTAAAGTAATTCAGTAAATATATGGCAATTTTAACCGTCTATCCATCAAGGGCAAAATCGTCCAACTTTTTATGTGTAACCTGAAATAGAAAATAAACTATATCAATGCGTTCAGGGGATCAAAATAAGTAAACTGTCATAAAGAAGTTCGTCGGAGAAAGTCTCCACGCGTCGTCACGCGCCACCGCTGTAGCGAGAATCTTACGCCACACACCCAGAATCATCTCCACCTGCACGTCTCAACTCCGGTCTCTATTTCACTAATAAACTTCTGGATCGTCGGGAATTGTGTTTGTAAGTCTGGTTTTTACTGCAAAATTTGGATAGTTCGTTTTCTGCCAATTTCTATAGGTTTTTGGTCGGATTTTGGTCGGATTTTCACCACCACCTCGCTCTGATACCAATTGTTAAGCAAATCCACCTACAAATCGAACCAATCAATTAATTAGTGAAGGATATGCAAAGAATAAATTAAAGAAAATCAAGGACCAAAATCACAAAATTGAAGAACGATTTTTCCCCTTCTAGATTAGGCTCAGAATCTTGATCCACACCGCAAAGACATTTCCAATTTGAAGGTCGTTTTTAGTCACAAAAACAGATTCACAAAGTCACAAAAACAGATTCACAAAGAAGGAAGAGGAGATTTCGATTTTGCACAAAGCAGAGAGAGTTTTTCTTGTTCATGGGTGGTGTATAAATGAAGAAGAAAGACTCCAATTTATAGGCTTCACACAGGAACGATTTTCCCAAAAATCTTGCAAGATTAAGTTAAATCAAAACTGCAAGATTAAGCTAACTGAAAGATAGAGCTCAACCAAGACGAGATAAAATGGTTGGAAAAGATAACGATTATGCTTATCTATCTTTCACGTGATTTTCAAATTACCTCCAAGTTGAATATTGAGCACCTAGCCCAATGGCCTGATTACCTCTAAATACCCACATAATTGGGCTACTTCAATTGTGTTGTGAATTTTATTCTGCAATCCTCGGCTTATAGCCTATAAAGTTAAAGGAACCTCGATTTTTCATCATTGTCTAGGAGATTTGGGCATCACTCACCAAAATGCCCAACATAACTTAACAGGAATGCATTTGTCAATTAATACTTACTTATATTTTACGCATTTTTCTTTCTTCCTTACATTGGAACGAGTAAAAAAAATCTTGCATTAACATACTCCAACTTGTCCATGTTCTCATGATGAAGTGTTTAGTTTTTATACTTCAGGTTGTCATTTAAAAAACCATTCATAACTTGTCACGAATCTGAAATATGATAAAGAAAATGTTGATTTACTATATTATAAGCAACTTGTCAACGTGTTGCTCATGATTTCAATATCCAATGAAAATTTCACAAATAAAGAGCATATCTCATTTGTAACACATTCACTCTCATTTCTCTGCATCCAAATATTACAAAAAGAGTGCAAGAATGGCTCTCTCTTTCAAATATCTATCAGAAATTGTGGAAAGCCAAGATTTATTGCCCGATCTTGATCGAGAACGAAGAAAGGGAAGATTTCGGTGGAAAGGGCCTCACTTTTCAGCCTTCATCCGTTATGTGATAACGCTGCCTTCCAACCATGGGCTTGCCCGCACTGGACTTTTGGTCCAAGCCCATATTCAATCCAATTTTTTTTATTTATTTATTTTTTGTTTTTTTGCGCTTAAAGTATTGGGTTTTTCATTTATTTATAGTCCAAACCATACACTAATTTACCCCAACTCCAAGTACATTGTGACATTTTCTTACTCTTTCCCCTCGGCAAGAAATTAATTTTTTTTTTTAAGCTGCCCTCGTTTCGAAATATTTTCAAAGTTCATTTCTTTTCTAAAACCCACATTTTCTTGGCCCTCAAATTTGCAACCAAAACTTTCTTGATCATGTGATTTTTCTGTTTAATATTAGAAATTTTGATTATGTGAATGTTGAATATTGGTAATATTTGTGATGGATTCTTGAAATCTTGATTTTTGTCAATTAGTTAAACAATTAGTGATGATTTTATGGTGTTCTACCAATTTGTAAAAATTAGTAGTTATTTTCTTATCAACTAGTATTTAATTGTCACTTGTAATTTATTTTAGTGTGAAGTGCCAATGAAAAGATTCTTTAAAAAAAAATATTTCGTAGAAAATATTGATGTAGAGATATCGAATAAAATGGATTTTGATGTTGCACAATTTGCTACAAATCCCAGAATTAGGAAGAAGATGATCATCTTATTAGTGTTGACGCTATATCATTGTTAACAATGTCGTAATATCATTGAATCTATAATCGAAAAGTTCGACCTTGATTAAATTTTGCCCGTGCTGGACAAAATTCTTGGTTCCGCCCCTGCTTCCAACTACTACAATCTTGGCAGTTTCAGTGATCTATTGAGGGGGGTTGGGAAATCAGCATATCGTTGCTATAAAAATAAAAATCATTCACATCGGTGGCTCTTCACCCTAAAATTTTCAGAAGTTATGGACTCTTTCTTGTCGAAGCTTAGGGAGTTCTTTGCAGTTCCAAAGCCACGGCAATATTTATCTGACAGCATTTCGCAGTGGCGAATTTAAGGGTTAACCAGCTAGGGTGGCCGAGCTAGATTCGCCTGAGAGAATTTTTTTTTTTTTTTTTTTTTATAATAGATAAAAATTTTAGGTTATATAACTAATTGTTCATTTTATTTTCAAACCCCTCTTTTGCTTAATTGGTTAGAGCTTGCATTTTTACATTACAAATCTTGGGTTCGATTCCTTCTCGTCCATTTCATTGTGCAAAATTTTTATTTCTATAATATTTATCAAAATTAATTCTCTAAGGAAATGATTCGAACCTATAACTTCTAATTTGGATGATTGAAAGCTTAACCATCATGGCAATGGTTGAATTTTGAACCTAAATTTAACAAAATAATATATGTTAACACTCTAGGCGAGTCCATGACTATTTTTTTTAATTTTTTTTTGTTGGTTTTTGTCGTTTCAAATATTCTATACTTTAATAATTTATAAAATATGACTTATGAGTATCGAGTTTTAATTTATATGTTATTTGAGAATTGGTCTGCTATAAATTGTGATATTAAAAACTAATTTGAGTATCGTGAATGTGAATATGTGATTTATGAAAATCAAAAATGAGAAATTGGGGAATTTATAATTTGTGATGAATTGGTGTTGAAAATTGGAATTGAAACTTTAATTATATTTTAAAATTAATTTTAATTACATTTAATTTTTGATTAACATTCAATTCTCATAATGATTATGGAATGATTTTTTCAACTGAATCTCAATCTAGTTCTTGTAGTGGTGTATCTAATCTTTCAACTGCTTTTAGTCAAGTAAACGATTTATTAAGTATTGATAACACAAATAAATTTTATGTATTATGTAATTTATATTATTTCGGATTGTATTGAAATATAGGAGGTGTTTGAGCAAAATTATTTTGGTAATAATGCATTTTGAATAGTGTATTGATGGAAAATGTGTGGTTAAAAAATAAGGAAATTTTTTTTATCTGCGTGTAATATTATTTTATTGAAGAATGTGTGGTTGAAATAATATCAAATCACTGTTGAAAAATATATTTTTTTGGAATAATGTGGCTCAAGCAGGCCCATAATATGATATAAATATACGATTTTTATGTTTTAGCGTATTTACATATAGATCGAAGAATTTTTAATATTATTTTATTTAATATTAATAAACGATATCGCTATATAAACGTTAACTATCGACGGTCAACGGCCAACGATTAACGATCGCCCTAGCTGAGTCGAAGTCCTAGAGTCGCCCCTGGCACTCCGAAGACAAATGAACTTGTAGCAAGCTTTACTGATTTTCTGATTGAAGCTGTAGAAGAATTTCTGGGTCAGACATTTATCACGATTCATTACTGTCCGAATCAATAATCTTTTGAAGGACCTCAAGTTTCTGCTCTTCATTCATGGAGATACACCATTGCGATGCAGTGAACTAGAAGAAACCAAGAATATAATGGCAGAAATCGAATCAATAGCCAACGAGGCAGGAATTTTCTTGCATTCCTTCTTCTTCGCCACAGATCTTGTCAGGGATTGGAAAATAGCTGAAGCGCTTTCTGTTTTGTTACCAAAGTTTAAGATGATGCAAGAAAAGATAAAAAAGCACTGTATCACTGTCTCAAACCTGCCAAGTGTTACAACTCCAAACACTGCTTTGGTTTCAATATTTATTGTTGATTCTGTCCTTGATTATCTCAATCATCTAATAAATAGCAGGGACCGTCTCATTGTTGATGTGAAGGATCAAATTACAACACTCCATGAGGAACTACATTTCTCCAGATCCTTCCTTAGTGACAGCGAGGTGCAGCAAGATAGAGAATTGATTGAATGTGTAAAGCAACTCAGAGACCTGGCATATGAAACTGACTATATCATTAACTGGTATGTGGCTGGAGAGGTTTTTGATTGGTACCTCGCTCTCAGGTTCTCTAATTTCATCCAGAAGAATAAACTCATCAGGAATGCACTCCCAGAAATCAAGCTGAATCATGGCATTCATGACCTAGAAGTTGGAGAAAGTCCCCGTGAAGTATCATCCCAAGTTACTAAAAGCATTCCGATAGTTGATGATATTATAGTGGGTTTGAAGGATGAGAAAATGAATATTCAAAGACAGCTTCTTAGAGGACCAGACCACCGACAAATAATTTTCATCACTGGGATGCCTGGACTTGGTAAGACTACGTTAGCTAAGAAATTGTACAATGATTCCTCTGTTTTCAACCATTTCGATAAGTGTCTTTGGTGTGTTGTTTCTCAAACATATCAAAGGAAAAGGCTACTGATTGACCTTTTGTGTTCCATGACTAACCTTAACGAAGACAATTACAAGAACATGGAAGATGATAAGTTGGGGGAAATTCTTTACAAAAGTTTGAAGGAGAGAAGATACTTCATTGTTATGGATGATATTTGGAAAGTAGAAGCATGGGATGATTTGAAAATGTACATTCCAAAAGACAAAACTAGAAGCAGAAAACTATTCACCAGTCGGAACAAACATGTGGCTTTGCAAGTATCATCTGAGGGCATCATTAATGAACTTCCTTTCCTATCGGTAGATGAGTGCTGGGATTTATTACAGCAGAAGGTTTTCCGGAAAGCTCTTTGCCCTCCAGAACTCCAAGACGTGGGAAGCAAATTGCAACAAGTTGCAAGGGGCTACCGCTTGCAGTCACTGTGATAGCTGCAGTTCTTGAAAATATGGAGAAGAAAGAAAGCTTCTGGCTAGAAGTTTTAGCCAGTTTAAGTTCGTACGTTCTCAAAGGCCAGGACATATTGGAACTTAGTTACAAGCATTTACCAATTTATCTAAAACCATGGTTCCTTTACTTTAGTGCATTTGAGGAAGACAGGGAAATTCCAGTTAAGAAGTTGTTATCACTATGGGTTTCTAAAGGTTTTATACGACAAAACAAGGATAAGAGATCAGAGGATGTTGCAGAGGAATACCTAATTGAGTTAATTGACAGGAACATGGTCCAAGTTGCCAAAAGAAGACATGACAATGGAGTCAAAACTTGTACTGTCCATGATCTAATCCATGATATGTGCTTGAGAATAGCTAGGGAAGAAAACTTTCTCAAGGTGATCGAAGAGTAAGTCAATTCTCTCACTCCTTCCATTTCCTTTTCCTTTCGATTTTAAATTCCGTTTCTTCTCACTGATAAGTGGTGATAATTTTGTGGTCATGTCAATGGTTGCTGCTGCTGATGATGGTTGATGTGGTGTTGCTGTTACTGTTTCGCGCGGGTTAGTCGCTAAAAATTAAAAGGGATCAGACGATTGTGTAAGGGACAAACCTCTTGAGACAAAGTTCCAAAAAGGGGTGTTCTTTTATTGGCGATAAACTTTACAATTGGAAATTAAAAACAAAATGCCTCCAAGGGGCGCAAGCACACGAGTTACTGAAAAAAGTGTTAAGTCTAAGCTAAGGAAATTAAAATTACATGTTCTCTGTTTGAGAGTTTTTGATTCGGTCATTTGCTCTATGTCTTTTCTTCCTTTTATACTCCATGGATGATCTCTTTGTGATCAACCATCTAAAAACTGCTTGATTGTTCTACAACTGCCCACTTTCCTCGTAATGGCCAGCTTGTCATAAAAACTGCTGTCATTACTCTTCGTCGTTCAACCGTTTTCGATTGAATTCCTTGAATCGTGGAACGTGATAGGGTTACTTTAATAACTGCTTTGATAACCGCACTTCTTGATAACCACAACGCTTTATGTTTGCTAAGACCTTGGGCGACTTGAAGGTTTGGGCGAGAATAGAGTAACAGCTCTGGGCGACTGTATGGCACTCCATTCGCTCAGATTCTGGGCGACTTGCAAACTTGAGCGATGGCGTTACCGCGTTCTTGGGCCTCCCTATTTGGGCCTTCATCTTGAATTGTTTGATTGGACTTCGTTCCTTGGGCTATTTGATTTGGGGATCCTCCAATTGGGCTTCATTCCTTGGGCCGTTCGATTTGGGCTGAATTTTTATGTGTCAACAATTACCCCCCAATATGGCAGAATTAATAATAATTATTAAATTTTGTCATATTCCCTTTGTGTTTCCAGCAACATTCGAAATTTCCAAGAATTTCAATCATTGTTTTCTTCCATAACTTGAAAAGGTGCGTCGTTTTGCAAACCCTTATAACCCCCAAACACGCCATTTCACTGCACCATTAAATCACACCTCAATTTTTAGTGTCTCTCCCATGATTTACTGTTCATCTTTTGCTTCCCTACTACGTAACTCTGAAAAAACTTCGTTCCATCTCAAATGGCTACTTCACAATCTCAAGCTGGCGACTCCTTTAGTTTTGATGACTTTCAGAAACTTCTGAGTCGTTCATACATAACTTCGAGTTTTCTCGCGCCTGTTGATGTCGAACGCAATGAGTTCTACTTAGGTCCTTTCTTCAACAATGCAGAGGCGGTCGAACAGGCGGCGGCAGGCCAGCTGTTTCCTTATACTCAAGGCCCTCCATTTCTAAACTCTCTGTCGTTGGGGCCACTTCACGAAAGAGGTATTCGCACTTGGCCTAAATCTAATATAGCTTTCCATAGGTGACATGCTCGTCCTGTGGGCCATGGTCCTACTAAGACACTTTTTGATAATGCTAGAATTTCTGATTTGTTAGAAATCTCTATTCGCCTCCCTACTTTTGATTCAGCACTTTTTTCGATTGCTTTGAGTTTTTGGTCTTCCGAGTATAATACCTTTATTTTCCCTCTTGGCCCCATGTCTATTACTTTAAGGGATGTTGGGGTCCTAGTGAATCTACCACCTTTGGGCGATACCATTTTTCCTGATATCTTGGTTTCTGGTGGCGCCCCAAAGTTTGATAAAAACTACACCGAGTCTTATTCAAGCCTGCAAACCCTTCGCAATCATTCAAGCGCTGAGCCTTCCTATACTGAGTGAATGGTTTTTCTTCTAGTTTGGCTTTGTAAATACGTTTTGTGTGTGCCAAGTATAAAGCCCTCCCAGAGTTATTTACCCATAGCGCATGAATTGGCGCGTAGCAGGCCTTTGAATTTATGTTCTTTCTTTTTAGCTGCCCTTTATAGAGGCATGGCCTCTCTTCAAACTCAATTGAAGAATGGTGCATCTCCCATTGGTAGTGGACCTCTTTAGTTCACTCAACTGTGGTTGAGATCCTATTTTCCATTGCTTGGTCCTCAATCAATTTCTCGTTCCTCTGCTAGCTGCTATGGGCTAGCCATTGAGCCCTTCGCTCCTGTAAATATGTCCAGAAGGGACATTTTTTCATTCTTTTATTCTTTGGATTCAATCTCTTCCTTTTTTCCTTTTCCTCCTTTTTTGACTCCAAACTATGTACATCCCCCCTCCACTATAGACAGCGCGAGCACCTCTCTGCTCATTTAGATCCAGTTTTTAACCGGGAGGGAGCTATTTCATGATATTTTAACTGGAACCAATGCCAAGGCAGGGGTAGAAATTTATGCTCCCCAATTTTTTGCTCGCCAACTTAGTTTCGACCAAACTTGATCTGTTCCTCCTTGCTATTCAAGGAACTTGATTAACCGTTTTCATATTATTAATAAGGTGGAGGCAGAGGCTATAAATGCTTGCAATCTTCTTTTAACCAGCTATTTTTTATTAGCCCCCTTCAATTCTAACCACGCCATTCATCCTCTTTTTGAACAGCTCTGGCCGTCAGTGAAGAGCAGATTGTTTGCGACTGATGCCAATCATGCCTTTCATTCACTAGACCAGCCGAGCATTTCTTCCCCTCCTCCTGTTTTAGTCACTCCTTTGTCCATCCGAAGTCCTTCTTACTTTTTTCTAATGCTTCCTCATCAGTTACCCAACCTGTGGGAGGGGGCATTATTCTTGGAGGTGGTCCATACTTTTCAGAGCAAGGCACTCTCTTCTTCCTTTTGGGTGTCCCATACAGTACGTAGAAATCAAAAGGATGCCCAGACGGTTCTCCCAACAAGTCTACTTCGCGAATCCCCTCTCGATATAGTTGCTTCAACAGAGTATTGCGCAATATTCCTCTCTTTCTTCCTTCTGCTACTAGGTCGATTTCTTCTTCAATGTCTGTCATCCCGTCGTCTTTTCATCGTTGTAGGCCTTCTTCACATTCCAGCACGCAAGCCTCTCCTTCGTTGTCCTCCCTTTATTCTTCTTTTTTTTCTTTATTCTTGAATTCATTGGCCAGTAAGTAATTATTGGCCACGATAGGAGGTAACGTACCGAACTGGATAGTAAGGGGCTGATCTGGATCTTCTCCATCCCTTCTGTCCCGCTCAAACTTTGATCTCCCAGAAAAAGTTTCTGGCAGTTCCTTCATTGATTCATCTGTACCGGTCTCTTCACTATCTTTGAGGACATTTTGATTGGCTACCTTGAGTAGTTTAGGCGCTTTAGAATGTGGCACTCCCTGTTGCTGCCTCATCATTCGTCCATAATTTCGTTGGAAACGCCTTTGTTAGGTTCTAGTCATCTCATCGAAGGGTATTGCCCTTCCTGCATTATACTGGAATGAATGCCATACATTTGGCCGGCGAGGTTGCGGCCTGTTCTTCCATTATCTGTTGGCCTGAACTGCCTCTCAAAAGGCGGTCCTCTATAGAATGATGTACCTCGCCCTCTACCAGGCTGAGTGTTTGGGAAGAAAGTAGGGTGATGAGGATGCTGCCATGTCCTTGATTTCTCCGTGTTTCCATTCACTTCTCTTTTACACCTTGCATATAGGACGTCTTCGTCCTTTTTTGGTTCTTTTCCCTTGATTCGTTCAAAGACGCTGGGATGTGGTCTAGGATCCTCTTCTCCATCATCTACGACCAACTTGAATTTTGGCAACTTGTTTTTGAA
>NW_019253327.1:19266-42983 GCF_002742605.1 Olea europaea var. sylvestris
CATTATCTCTTATGTTTGGATTACCCCCCAAGTTAGGCGGCGTACTACCATTGTTCTGATTTGGCACTGCAGTACCCCCTTGGTTTGAAGTAGAGGGACCAGAAAGTGGTTCTACCCCTTGATTCGGATTTAGTACTGAGGGATTATGTCCCACAATTGTCCTAATTTGAAAGTGATTTGCAAGAGGTATAACCGGTTGACATATTTGGCCTACTAACTTATTCATTGTTTTGTTCAAAGTGTTTAGTTGTTTGGCCATGTTGTCATAATGTGCATTCCCATTTTGGGTAAATCTTTCCATATTATGAATACTTCAAAAATTTACCTGTTCAACGACGTCTTGTGTGAGTTCTCCAAGTAATGCACGCATGGTTCGAGGACTCAACTCCATCATTGGTTCGTAACGACTGTTACTACTCTGATTCTGTCCATCTGTTCGTGGAGAGGCATGCTGCTCCTCATATCGCTCGATCACAGACTGGACTCCTCCCTGACTTGCTGCTTCCTTATCAGATCTCTGAGGCATATTGTTTCACCTTTTGTATTTTCAACACCAAACACCACTGTCCCACTGGGCGTGCCAAATTGTTTCGCACGGGTTAGTCGCTAACAATTAAAAGGGATCAGACGATTGTGTAAGAGACAAACCTCTTGAGACAAAGTCCCAAAAAGGAGTGTTCTTTTATTGGCGATGAACTTTACAATTGGAAATTAAAAACAAAATGTCTCCAAGGGACGCAAGCACATGAGTTACTGAAAAAAGCGTTTAAGTCTAAGCTAAGGAAATTAAAATTACATGTTCTCTGTTCGAGAGTTTTGATTCGGTCCTTTGCTCTATGTCTTTTCTCCCTTTTATACTTCATGGATGATCTCTTTGTGATCAACCGTCTAAAAACTGCTTGATCGTTCTACAACTGTCCACTTTCCTCGTAATGGCCAGCTTGTCATAAAAACTGCCTTTTTTAACTGCTGCCATTACTCTTCGTCGTTCAACAGTTTTCGATTGAATTCCTTGAATCGTGGAACGTGATAGAGCTGCTTTAATAACTGCTTTGATAACCGCACTTTTTAATAACCACAATGCTTTATGTTTGCTAAGATCTTGGGAGACTTGAAGGTTTGGGCGAGAATAGAGTAACAGCTCTGGGCGACTGCATGGCACTCCATTCGCTCAGATTCTGGGCGACTTGCAAACTTGAGCGATGGCGTTACCGCGTTCTTGGGCCTCCCTATTTGGGCCTTCATCTTAAATTGTTTGATTGAGCTTCGTTCTTTGGGCTATCTGATTTGGGGATCCTCCAATTGGACTTCATTCCTTGGGCCGTTCGATTTGGGCTGAATTTTTATGTTTCAACAGTTACAACTGATGACGATCCAATTTTATTGAACTTTTTAGTGGATTCTCAATAAATGAGCATCACCTTCGCCTCTGTGATCACTCTTATCGGGATTTCAATTCAAGACTGTTTGATAGCCTACATATCCGCTCTTTGTTTGGCATATCAATTTTTTCATTCCATATTTCGCGTTTGAGACTTCTTAGGGTCTTGCGGTTACCATATATAAAGCGGGACATACGAACTACCGAATCCCTGGTTCAACTGAGGTACTTGGAAACTCCATATAAAGTAGGCAGACTCGAGAACCTAGAATTCCTTATTATAACATCAGGTAATGTAGGTATAGTCTTTTCCAATATCCCTAAGTTGAGACTTCTAAAATTCAAGTACCCTATAACATTCCATTCTAGTTGTGATTTTACCTCAGAAAATAGCATAGAAACTCTTTCTGGTGTTTGTATATATTCCTTGAAAGATGAAGAGAAGTTGAGATATTTTCCCCATCTTCGCCGCCTGAAATGCTTTTATTTTCTCCCTAACCACTGTCCTGACCTCAGCTTCTTTACCAAACTTGAATCTCTCAGCATGTTGAGTTTTCAAAAACTCAAGTTGATTAACTTCCCCACTAATATCAAAAAGCTTACTCTTTTTTCTTTTGATATTCCTTGTGAGATGATGTCATCAATTGGGAAATTGCCCAATCTTGAGACTCTCAAATTAGAATCTCTTGACTTTAAGGGAGAAAACTGGAGCACGAATGAGGATGAGTTCCTGAAACTCAAATTTTTGAAACTAATATCCTTGAAGTTCGAAAATTGGAATACCTCAAAAGATCATTTCCCTACACTCGAACGGTTGGTGTTGGAAAATTGCGACTATTTCAAGAGGATACCTTCCGAATTAGGCTATATTCCAACACTGCAGATGATTGAGGTAAATTCTTGTGGCATAAGTATCAGAGAATCTGCTGACGAAATTAGGAAAGAACAGGAGGAAGAAGGAAATGAAGAGCTTCAGGTTATCATAAATGGCCGGAATTAAACACAAAAGTCAGTCTCTGCTAGTACGTGCACAGGTGAGTTGAAGTTCATATCATTCTTTCTTCTTTTATTGTTCATTTGAAGAATTTCTGTTTCCTAGCAGGGATCTTGAATCCCATATGGTAAAGAGAATATTTTTTTTTTCTTTTTCTTTTTTTTTTGCCGTACATGAAAAAATGAAGTTGCATCTTATTTGTTGCAATTGAAATCAAATAATGGCCTGAATGCAAATTATAATTTATGATCATTTTATTATGATTTTCATTTATAATCATGGCTTATCATTATGCGTGTCTTTCATTTATCGCAGCCAGATACCACACGAACAATTCGAAGCAGCTCAAGGATGGAACAATTGTAAACGTGTCCAAAGACTAAAGTGAACATGCCATGGCAGGAGTAAGAAATTCTTAAAAACATGTCCATCAAGGGAAAATTACAGTATCATTGGAAAAATGGAAATAACTGCAATTGAAGGAGTTGATTTTTAATTTTTCGTTTTTCAAGGGAGATGTTTATTGGCAATTAATCCGAAAATAGTGTTTTCGTGAACTAACGTTCTAGTTTGTAATGTCGATTATTGTATTTTTAGAGTGTAAATTGAAGTCAGGTTGGGATGCATAATCTTCTTGTTGGTTCTCTTTGTTATGTACAATGACGTTGAGAGTGTACAATGCAGTGCCAGTGATATGCTTGAGGCCATAATATAGGAGTTTTGCTACATTAACATAGGAAATGACCAAACACACACATGAGAGGTAGGCATTTTTTAATTCATGCAGAACTCATGCGCAAAATATAAGGGTCAATCACCCCCTCTGTCAAGCTATTTGGTCACTTCAACTTTATGGGGGTGACCGACCCTCATTAAACTTTATTTTTTTTCCGTGACACTAAACCATAAAATGTAATATCATCCATCATTGATGTGAATTCCATTAAAAAGGTTCCACACATGACGAACAAAAATCCTACGTGACATTAAGCTAGGCGAGCCAAGCGCCGAAATTATCGTGTGAGCCGGCTCGCTAGCTGTTCAGTCTGCATGATTGTGACACTGATGTCACCAAAGGAACCCCTTGCCTCATCAAGATATGATGTTTATGTACATTCATTATCATAATCTAATGAGAGACGTTGGGATTTTTTTTTGTTGGGGAGGGGGGGCGGGGAGGATTATGTATATATATATTCAGAAATTGTCTCCTATTGCTTAGCATAAACTAAGCACCCGTGCTTAGTAGATCATTTCCATGTACATATAGAAGTGTAGTGCCCTATTAATTAATCAAAATCATAGACTCAAAGAATTGCCACTATTAATATCCAGTTCACGAGGAAGAAAAATTTATATCAAACTAATCAGAACAAAATTCTCCCCATAGGAAAAACATGAATTTTTTGTCATTTTGTCCATCCAAAGAGTCCACACACTACAAGAATATAGCAGAATCTAAAAGGATAAAAAGGCTCCCGTTGACAAAAAAAGATACAATTCTAATCAGGCTTCAGCTACTCTTCATCTACATTAACCACCAACACCCCAGAGTGGCAGGTGTGAATTATATAGAATCAATGATCTTCCTAGCAAACTTCACACTCCTTTCTTTCATGGTCGAAAATCCTCATGGAGAAACCATCGATGCCTATTTAGGCATTTGTACCTATTTCGCAATCAATCGTCTAAATCAAGTGAGACAATCACTTCAGTTTGAGACCAAGTGAGAGACCACTGCTGCACCATTTTATTAGATATAAAAGTGGTGTAAATATATCTGTTATAAACATTGAATGCATTTGTTAGCTAGTACTACTCTAATAGAAGTACATATCCAGACACAAAAAGGGTTATCAAGGGGAATGAGAGCAGCTTCGAGTTCAGCCAACGGTCGGCTAGAAAGGAATTCTAGCAGTAGCAGTCACAGTCGTATCACTACACAGCTTTACAATTTCATGGTCGATTATTAGAACCCTAGCATATGCTAAGTTAAGTGATAGGCATGCTTAAATTTATAGAAATGCATATTTTAATCCTGAAAATCACAAGTATAACAATCGAGAAGAAAGCTTGAGCAATAGAAACCCAGATTGGGGTGTGCCTAAGAAATGTTAATGCTTGGAAGAAAAGCTCACTCTTGCCTTTAATCGATTGACCATTTCCCTCATCAAACCAGCCGCACTCATAGTTTATTCGGAGGCACAAGGATACTTCCAAGTAAAGGACCTTTTTGTGGTTTCTGATCTTTGTGAAGATAAACGCTGATCAGTTGCACTTGCATAGACCTCCTACAGCCTTATTACATGATGTACTTGTCATGTCATGACTTGGCAAAAGCAATGTGCGACTACAGCTCCCCATGTATCAGGTATACCGGAAAGAATGGCATAAAAATGACATCAGAGATTTTCTAGCACTGCACTTTCACTTCGTACTCGCAGAGAGTTTGCTATTTTTGGAGAGACTTCTAGACTAGCTGCTTCTTTCAAATACTTCTTCCTTTCGAAATTCCAGGGCTTAGAAGGCAATAAGGATGGTAAAATTTCCAGAAGCTAAAACGGGGGTGTCGCTTGGTCTATTTAATTGACCAAAACCTTATCATTTTAAGAACAGAAGATCCCAGATATTTCTTGAATCCTCCTTTAGCTATATCTTTATTTTTATTTCAACTACTCATCCGATCCACATGTGCTCCAGGTGTACCTTTCTCCTCCTATCAATAAATTTCTTCTGTCTATAGAAAAAGAAAAGTAAAGACAGTACCTTACATCCTCCTAAATTACTGAAAGGCACATTTCTAAAATATGAAAAGAGCAAAACTGAATGGCAAATTAGTAGCCACTGCCCATACTATAATTCGGCTACATTATGTGGAAACTGCCCTCTGTGTTGTAGAAATATATAGCATCAAGAACACCTTCTAAGCCAAAAAGGTACAACATGCAAAACAGTGAAATCCAGCACCACTTTTTAAGAGCTTCCTCAAGCATCTGAGCGAATTGATGAGACTTATGATTAAGGAGCAATAAGCCCCATGCAGGGCATATAATCAAATCCTTAATTTGCACTGCCACATCCTGTGGATTGTAGAAACCATGCCTACGAACCGACCTATCTAGTAAGTCGAACCACAGAATCTCCAGCA
This sequence comes from Olea europaea var. sylvestris, assembly GCF_002742605.1. Classification (NCBI taxonomy): domain Eukaryota; kingdom Viridiplantae; phylum Streptophyta; class Magnoliopsida; order Lamiales; family Oleaceae; genus Olea; species Olea europaea. The sequence goes on from NW_019253327.1 coordinate 24,790, forward strand.
AATAGGAAATTGCATATGGTTTCCTCTAATGAAACGGCTTGAAAATTGCTCTCAGCTTGCATTCTCTTCTTTTCCTTCCGATAAAACTCCAACTCAGAAACTCTACTACATTTTTCAAGACCACCAACAACAACGCAATATGTTCCTAATGCAACATTAATGCCTACACTTTTCATAATTTGGAGGGTTTCAAGTCCCTTGTTAACATTTCCAGAAGAGAAGTAGGCACCAATTAGGGCAGTATACGTAGCAATGTTTTTCTCTCCCTCGGGCAATACACTAAATATTTTTGCAGCAGAAACAGGATCTCTGTTGCAGCCAAGATGATATATAAGAAGAGCACTTTGTTGTGTTCCGAGAGAATGACCTTCCCTAACCATTTCCCCGACAATCTCCACAACTTTTGAAAATGAATTTGTTCTTATGGATAAGCCTATTAAGGCAATATATGCAATTCTATCAATATTTAACCCAAACTTCATACCATATTCAAATGCAAATAAAGCATTATTCCGTCTACCATTAGCACTGTTTAGCTCAATAATCGTTGAGATTATCTTGGAGTCTAATGGCACACCCTTGTCCATCGTGTCAGCAAGTAAATAGTCAACAGCAACAAGATTCCGCTTATTGATTAAATTTAACACTAATCCATTATCCGCATTGGAACGATTACCACTAGCTGTTTCACCAAAGTTATCAGTCTTTTCCTCCTTGAAATGTTCTATAACGAAGTGCCGATTAACTTGCTTAAGAATCTCACAACTTTCACCAGCCATTTTAAAAGTTTCAAGTGCTTTTTGGTATACAGGATACCGTAGGACAAGGAAATTTTCCTTCATGTATTGAAGAATTTTCATCATTGCCCATGTCTCCCCATTTCTGCAGCATATCTCAACCAAAATATTGCAAGCAGCCTTGTCAGGTTGTACACCAGCCTCTTGCATTTTGTTAAATACCTCCAGAGCTTCATTAAATTTTCCTGAAATTAATTGGAAGAAAATAATCAAACAAATTTGCTACATCATACAACTTTGGAAGTCAAAAGAAAGTTACATGCAACAGTTTTATTCAACTTTTAAAATTGTGTGGATGCTAAAGCAGAATTACTATAAAAGTTTGAAAGTTTAAATCTGCAAATTATAGCATACTGTTGTATCTCTGTGAACAACAAGACTTCTAAAATTATAAAATAAACTTCCTCCTCAGCACTAGGCTCTAAGCCTCTATTTGGCCCCTAATTTCTAATATTCATTTTCAATCATTGGACCTACAACTCTTATCAACTTCTCAACCTTACGTTTCATCAATTTTTATCAAAATCTACTAAAAAATCTGATTTTCAGCTAAACCAAACCGGGGCTAAATTTGTGCTAGTGCATATGGCTTCAGTACGGCGGTGAGAAAGGAAAAAACAAATGACATATACTATTGTTTTACATATGAATAGATTTTCCAGTTGTAGCTGAACCCATACAGCCTCAAGTGATTTTGCTCATTTTCAAGTATATAGATGACAGAGCTGGTGTAATTAAAATATGAATCCAACTGTTTCTCATGTTAGCAGCAGAATGAATCGGGGATATTTGAAAATGGTGCACATTGAAAATGTCATAAAGCATTCAGAAGAGAAAAAAAAAATGAACAGAGTTTTCAAAGTTTATGAGATGGTAAGAGGTCATCAAGCTTCTTAGCTTCAAAAGGAGTTTGAAATTGGAATACAGAGACTCTTATAAACAGTGCATATCAGTTTCACTAAATACTTTAACCTTTGGTGATTACAAAATAATTCCAAAATTCTCTATTTTATTTGCAGCCCATCAATTGGATGGAAAATGAATGCTTCAGTAGTTCTTGAAGACCGTCCACTTGTATATTCTATTAACGTAGGAATAAGCTGGTCCCTAATCATGCACTCTTTGCTCTGTTCCTTTCATTTTAACAAAAGATGAAATACATCGCCTTCATAATTTCATGCTTTCCTCTCTTTCTTCATCCAATTGTAGTGGCATCATGGAGCTATAGGAAGGCAAGTTACCCTCAAGAATGGAACAGTTAAAGATTCAAAGAGTTGGAAGTTCAAAATAAAGCACGCATCCTAACCACAATTAACGAAGATAGAACAGACAGAAACAAAATTTGATAAAGAAGAAAGTTAAGCAAGCACAAAAAGTAAGCTCCCTCACTAGAGCAAGCAAGGTGCTCCATTAAGACCGTGTACGTGTAACAATTGGGGGACAAGCCAGACTGAAGCATTTCCTTGTACACCTCAGTGGCCTCCTTCGCTCTTTTGTGATCAAACAAAATCTTCATGTATGCAGTGTATGAAACAACTGTTGGACGACACCCTTTAAGTTTCATTTCCTCCCACAACTTAACCGCCCCATCAACATCCCCATCATTGGACATCCAATGCAATAGAGAAGTGTAAGTAACTACATCAATCTTAATCCCTTTCTCTTGCATTTGCTGAAAGACATACTTCATTGATGAAATCCTCCTAGCTTCCCCAAAAATATCCAGCATTGTAGTATAAGTATATTGATCGTGCTTAAAGTTTTTCCTCCCTGAAGCCCAATTGAAAAACAGCCAGGCCTTTTCCATTGGAGGATGAGTCTTGAGAACTTGGTTGACAGTGTAAGAATCCCATTTGATAGAGAGATTTTCCAACTGCTCTTGAGCAGAATCCCAAGTAGAATACTTCAAAACATTGTATACATTTGCAATTATTTCTCTCATATAAACTATAGGGTCTACATTTTCTTTCCTGGCTGATAATTTCGGAGATTTCTTATTTTTTTGATGGGTTTTCTTGATGGGTTTTTTCTGTTTAATGATTCTTTCAGAGCTAAAAGGCTTGGTAGTACTAATAAGCCAACGAAAGTAAGGCCGGATTTTTTTGTAGAATTCACGGGTAGCATTAGAAGTAAACATTGAGATATACTCCAAGAAATCTCTGGATCTGCAGAAAACATAAAGGGTGAGAAAATTAATAGATATTTATCGATTGAATTCACATAACGAAGTCATAGAAACTCACACGAAAGGGATAGTAGAATTGTAGAAAGAGGGGAGAAGGGTTCCTCTCCAGTCGTCTTCTTTTCAATCAGTGCCAATTTGAAATCACATTTTATATCGGCTTAATTGAATCCAAGCTTTTTCATAATCGCAAAAGAAATGGAGACAGGGTGCGGGCTAATTGATTGGAAATGGGTTTTTTCTGTTATTTAAAAACGAAAATTAGAATTCGAGAAATGCTATCTGTAATAGATTAAGTGCACGAGAGAGAAGGGGGAATAAAGGAAAGGAATGAAAAGAAAAACAGTTAATATTGCCCCCGTTTGCGAGGAAATATCTTTCAATAGCCTAAAAATAATGACAATTTGTAAGATTAGGCTAAGAAATGAAAACATTTGAAAAATAGTCTTCAAACAATTATCTTTCCAAAAATACCTCCTTATAAAAAAATTGCAACCAAAGTCATTACAATGTATAAAAACCTTCAAATAGATCCTCAAGAAAACATAGACCAAAAATGTTTAATTAATTAAATCCAAATATTATAGAAAATTTTATTGATTTAAAAAATGCAACAGAAAGTGAATTAAATTATTTAGAAGAAGAACTAAAAGGATTTTTTACAGAATATTTAGATCCAAAATTAAAAAATAAAAATGTTTCTATAGATAATAATACAATCAAAACAGAAAATGATATATATAAATTAATTTTTAATCTGAGAAGAAGAATTAAAGAACTAAATAAAATCATTAAAGAAAAAGTATTAATAAAAAATAGTGAATTTTATAAATTCTATTGTGATATTTTAAATACTTACAAAGATTTTAACTGGCTTAAAAATCTTAACCCATCCGCTGCACACTCCGAAGAAATGGTATCAGAGCCATATTACGAACCAAAAATTATGATGAATATAGTAGATGAAGAAAATATAATTGAAGAATTTTTGAAAAATGTTGAAAAACATAAAAAATCTAGTTATCCCTATTTACCTAAAAACACCACAAATGAAAATTTTGGAGATATACATAAAAGATTAGAAAATCTAGAACATAATTTACAAATAGGAAATGCTCTTTTAAATAAAAGTCTAAAAGGAAAATATAGGATTATAATTAATCCACCTCAAGATTTTAGGATAACACAAAAAGAAAATAATAAAGGGAAAAAACATGAAGAAAAACAATATATGATAACAGATGTAGAAGAAATAGAACAAAAATTTTTAGAATTTACAGGAGAAGAGTATGAAGAATATAAAAAACAGTTAGAAGAATTAACTGAAAAAAATGGAAAATATAAAGATGAATACTAATCCATCTTCAAGTCAAAATATAAAAGTAGAATTTAGTAGTGATGAAGAACAAAATTATCCTTATGGTACCCCAATACCTGATAAGGCTGATATTAATCAATATAGAAAAATACAGAAAAGATATACTGGAAATATAAGAAAGCAGTCCGTAAAAGAAATAAATCCAATGAAATCTTATAATGAACCAATCCACACAACAGGAGTATGGTTAGACTTAGACTATACAGATAAAAATAAAGCTATTGAAACATGGATGAAAAGTACAGATTTAGCAATACAATTTAATAAATGGGAAACATATACAGCTTTTGGATTTATAGAACATACATTCAGAGGAATTGTTTCTGAATGGTGGAGAAAGTTACCAGAAATTATTAAAGGAAGAATAAAATATGGAGCAAATAGAACTGAGGTATTAGATAATAGAAATACTCTAAATGAACAAAATATACAGGAGATATTAAAAAGATTTGAAAAAATCTTTAAAACAGAATTTTTAGGAGATATGTATACTTCTAATGAAGAAGAAAGAAAACAAGATGAATATAATCAGGCAATGATTGCAATGGAAAATTTAAAGATATGTGATATGTGTGAATTAGAAAGACACACATGCAAGTTTGAAGAATTATATTATATATTAAATCAAGGAAAATATCAGGAAAATAAACCTATATTAAGATCTTATTTTACAAAATTACCATTCCCATGGGGAATTAAGTTATTAAAAGAATATGATAAATTATTACCTCTAGAAGAAGAGGAAGGAGTTAAAATAAATAGTCTTGGAAGTAGAATCGAATTTACAAGAAGAATGATAGGTATGTGGTGTAGAGAAGTACTAGAAAATAAGAAAGCTTATAAAATAAGAAAGAATTCATTATGTTGTTATAAAGATAATGGCCAAGTTGAGCAATTTGGATGCCATAAGAAGAAATATAAACCATATAAGAAATATAAAAGAAAATTCAAAAATTATAAAAAAATTCAATAAAATGAATTTTAAACCACATAAGAAATATTTCAAGAAACGGAATTGGAATAAGAAATTTAAACCAAGAAACATTAAAAAATGTAGATGTTTTATTTGTAATGAAGAAGGACACATTGCCCCTCAATGTCCTAAAAAGAAAGATAGACAAAATATAAAAACTCTTAGAGTTTATAAAAAATTCCAAGAAGACAGTGACATAGAACCAATTGAAAATTTTGAAAATTTAAGTAGTGAATGCAGTAGTATTTATGAATTAGATACATCCTCATCAGAAGAAGATTATGAGGAGATAGTATATATGAATCAGGAGATACAACAATCAGAAATAGAAATTGAAACAACTGAAGAAGTTGAAGATTCTATAGAATGTATTAATCAGGAAATTACTTTTGATATTAAAAAATATGCAGGAATCACTAAAAAGATATTAGATCTACAAGAAAAAGATGTATTCCATCAAGGATTCTTAAGAATTTTACCAATAGTAAATAAAACAACTGTAAGTATGAATTATAAAGAAATGTCTATCAATATAGAAAATACTATAGGAAAAGTAAGAATTCCTATAATTACAAAAGAATGGGTAAAACAAAAATTATCCAAAATCCCAGAAAATGTAAGAAATAAATTAAAATGTATTGAATTAGGAGGAGTTCAGATAATGGTAAAAGGATTCTTTAGAGAAGGTATGAATATACCAATAGAAATCTACTGTATGGATAATAGAATCTTACAAGATCCTATAGATGCTCTATTAGGAACAGTTGTAGGAAACTTAGTCTATCGAAAGATAATATTTACAGTAAAACCAAATTATGCAATATTTTTAAATGATGAAAATATTGACCAAAGTTTCAATCTATACTATAGAATTGGAAACTTGAAAATGTTACAAAGAAGTAAGACTATTAGTATAAGCATAAAATCAATTTTTGCTTTTAATACTAGCCATCATAACAATCTAAGGAAGATAACTGATAATATTATTATACATAAAGATTTTGAGGAATTAGCACAATACATACCTCCTAGGAAATATCAAGAACATGAAATAACGATACCAGAACAAATAATGCTTGATTTTCTTAAACAAGCAAAAGAAATTAATTCTGAAGGAAAATTAATAAGAAGAAATAGTGTTAGCTTAGAAGAATATAATCTTATTGCAAGATTTCCCTCTAGACAAAACTCTAAGATAAGCAGACTTAAGAATCTAAGTATTGCTGAACCACCAAGTTCGCAATATTACATTAAGACAAGATATGTAAATCAAGAAGGATATAAGAAAAATCTTCTAATCCTCATAGATACTGGAGCAGATAAAAGTCATGTAAATGCTAAATTTGTTAGTCATTTAATAGATTTTGAAATACCAGAACCATATATATTTAAAGATTATTTGGGAAATAATCTTGAAATAAGAAAATATGTTAAGTTCTCTCTTATACTTATAGGAGAAGATCAAAAAGATTATACTAAGGAAATAATTCTATATAAAGATGAATTATATGAAGTAGATCGTTCACCTATTCTACTAGGAATGAACTTTTTTGAAAAATATAGTCCTTATAAAATCTGTCAAGGATATTTGAAAATAACAGTTGACAATAATCCAATTATCATTTCAAGAATAGATGAAAATATGAAATCATTATTATCATGGAAAGAATAATTAGTACTAATCCCATGAGTCCATATATTGAAATTATACTCAATATAAAAGGCTATTGTAGAATTAAATTTCATACTTACTTAGATACAGGAAGTACAATAAGCTTATACTTACCAAATGTACTACCATCTGAATACTGGAAATACAATTCAAAAAAAATAGTCACTGCTACGACAGCAGGAGGAAATAAGGTAATATACAACAAGTATGCTACGCAAGTACCTTTTCTAATTTCCTTTAGAGAAGTATTTGTTGATACAATATATATGTCAACCACAATAGGATGTGATATTTTATTAGGACAAAATTTCCTATTAAAATATGCACCATTTACACAATATATTGATAAGTATATGTTCACAACACCTTGTGCACATAAAATATTTACACAAAAAATAAATAAAGCTGTTACAATTGCATATAGAGATATAAACCATCAGAGTTTCTCAACCCAACGTGGTGAATGTTGGAGTACAGAAAAATTTAAACCAGTTATAGTTTTAAAAATGACAACAGGAAATAGATTAGAAAAATTGAAAAAAGAAATTTCTAAAACATATTCTGAAAATCCTTTAGAAAAATGGAATACTGATAAAATAAAGGCAAAGATAGAATTAACCAATCCAGACACTATTGTCAGAGTTAAACCTATGAAATATAGTGTTGATGACCAAAAAAAATTTAAAGATCAGATAAAAGAATTGCTAGAAGCCAAGCTAATTAGGCCTAGTAAAAGCCCACATAGCAGCCCAACCTTTATGGTTAGAAAACATAGTGAGATAAAAAAAGGAAAAGCCAGAATGGTGATAAACTACAAGAAATTAAATGAAGTTACTAAATTTGATGGATACTACTTGCCAAATAAGGACACCCTTATTAAACAAGTACAGAACAAAAAGATATTTTCAAAATTTGATTGTAAGTCAGGGTTTTGGCAAATCATGCTTACAGAAGAAAGTAAACCATTAACTGCATTTAGTACCTCCAATCCTTTAGGACAATACGAATGGAATGTAATGCCATTTGGGTTGAAAAATGCACCACAGATATTCCAAAGAAGAATGGATGAGGTAATCAAACCTATTACTCATTTCTGTATTGCATATGTAGATGATTTACTTATTCATTCAAATAATATTGATGAACATCTTGAGAAATTTTGTTATATTATGAAAAAACATGGTATTACATTTTCTCAAAAGAAAGCTGAGCTAGCTAGGACGGAGATAGAATTTTTAGGATTATTTATAAAAGAAGGAGAATTGCAATTGCAATCTCACATTGGAGAAAAATTTCAAAAATTTCCTGAAGAAATCAAAGATAAAAAACAATTATAAAGCTTCCTTGGTATACTAAATTATGTCGAAGGATTCATTGAAAACTGTGCCAAATTAAAAAATTATTTTCTTCCAAAGTTAAGAAAAAATATTATGTGGTCTTGGGAAGAACAAGATTGTAAAAATATAAAGAAAGTTAAAGAAGAATTAAAAATATTGCCCAAACTTGTAATACCACAAGAAGAAGACTTCTTTATCCTTGAAACTGATGCTTCAGATCATTACTGGGGAGCAGTGTTAAAGGTGAAAAAGAATCATAAAGAATATAAATGTGAAAAAGATTGTTCTTGTCCTAAGATACTTGCAGGTTATACATCAGGGACATTCAAAGAGGTTGAAACAAGATATGAGACGAATAGAAAAGAACTCATTGCTGTGAAAAGAGGAGTTCAGAAATATGAGGATTATCTATTACAAAGAAGTTATTGATCAGAGTTGATAATACTCAAGTTAAAGCATTTTTGAAAAATAATGTTGATCCATCTATTACCAATAGATATATTATTAGGATACAAATTTGGTTCTCATAATTCAAATTTGATATTGAATATATAAAAGGTAAAACTAACTTTCTTCCTGATTATCTTAGCAGGAATGGAGCTGGAACAATTAAGGACGAAAGTCCAAATACTTGAGATAAAAGTTTTCTATTTGGAAACCCAAATTCAAAATATCCAAGATAACTTTCGAGGCAAAAATATAGTCCTTGAGGCAGAAGTTACTTGTACCAAGACTAGTATCCTTTCGCAGGGACTTGTGAATACTAGCGCTCTCTCCGAGAATAAAGGGAAAGAAAAGAAGGTAATAGGAACCCCTTCACAGGGAATACTCAAACCTATTACAGGTAATAAAGATATTCAAGATATCAAAAGAGAAGGTAGCTCTTCACAGAGCCAAACTCAATCTAAACTTTTTATTGAAATGATAGATCCAAAAGATATTGTCAAAATATGCCATGAAGCAAAATTTCCCAGAAAAGATAACCATGAAGAAGTAACAATCTTTATTGTTATTTTTAATATTTTATCAGATTGGTATTTGGAGATTGGAAAATGGATGGAGACTCTCCATTATTCAAAATACAACAAAATAAATTTTTATCCAGGAGCACCAGCCAACTGGGTTCGAAACCGCTTTGAAATAGGAAATATACTTTGTATATATCCTAGCAAAGATCTCAAAGAGATAGCTCAACTTCCAGCCAACATTAGAAAAGCTGTTAAAAGATATACTGAAGTTGTCAAGACAACAAATATATATATATAAGATTCCATTCAGCAACCATGGAGTGGGATCCTATTCTTGAATATGTGCACCCATCTTTCCATGTGATCAAAATGGAAATCACAAATCAACATTTTTTACCAACCAATCAGAAGGTTGTTAAAAATAGATATCAAGATATTCTAAATATGATGCCCTACAGACGAGCAAAAGGGTATAAAGAGATATTTGAACATGTAACTCAGATAATTACTGAGAAAGAAAAAATATAGGTTTATCCATCTGAAGATCATATCATCTATTCCAATCCAAGGATGGATACCAAAGAAGAAGATATTTGTTATCTCGATCATTTATTATCTGCAATTATATCCAACCAAGTGCACGGATCAGAGGATATGGCTAAAGAATTATGCAAATTACTTTGGAATTACAGTAATCACCATTGTGAATACTGTGTAGTTGAAGATATGAGTCAAGCATCCCTTAATGATGAAGAATTCCCTACAGAATTCTTTGATTCAAAAATGGAAAAGTGATGGTGACTAAAGTAACCCTTTTTCACTACTTTAATAAAGAAATTTATTAAAGAAAAACTGTGGCTACTAGAAAACAGAAGATAATACAAGAAAAGTCTCTATAATTGTGACTACTCCCCACCAATGGTTACAAGTGGTAGATAAACTCAAAAGATTAGGCATCTAATTTCAAAAGAAGAGGTCCACCCAACAAGAAGACAATGAAGAATTCGGTGGAGATAAGATGGCCTAGCTACCTAACAAAGAAAGGTGGAAGACACTTGTCTAAGATAAGATTCCAAAATCTCCTATAAAATGGGGCATGAAGGAAGGAGGAAGACATCTCGAAATAGCTTATCTCTTAAACATATTTAAGAGAAATCTTTTGTAATCTGTATACACCACTTGTATTCAGAAAAAAATATTAGATAGCTTGAAGATAGGAAAGCGTGTAATAAGGTAATCACTTATGGAGTTCTAAACTTCATAAGGTGAGTACCAAAGGTATGTAAATATAGTTTGTAAGCATGTACAATTTCAATTTATGAATATCAAAGTAAAGTCTATTATGTTCAACAAAGCTTATATAAAAGGATTTTGTTAAATTTCTCATGATTCCTCGGCAGTACAGATAGAGATTTTAAAAGATTTTCAAAACCTTGATTTTGAATGGATGTTAGCCATGCCAAAGTACCCGTCTTTGATGAATGGTTTAGGGGAAAAAGGCAGTCTTCTAACAAAAAATTGTAGCACCTTGTGTGTGAGTTATCTTTTAAAATTTCGTTCCAAGTAGGAATTTGATTCTGAAAAGAGTTTGGATAGAGGTGAAAACAGAGACTCTGGATATTGTGAGATAGCGTTTGTCGACACGGCTAGTTCTCTAGAATGAGAAATGCAACTTTAATTGAAAAGCCTTTTGCGGAAGCAGTTGTGGATCCAAATGATTTCAAAAACATTTTAAATCTTTACTTGATTCAGAAGATTGATTAAGTACATGCAAAGTATCTATAAGAGCATACTGGAGGGAAAGCCTGTTTATTTCCACTTGATTACTGTAAGTTGTTTATTTTTACATGCTTATGCTTTAACTATTTTGATGAACAATTCACAAGCATCCACATCTACTAATGATAATAATCTTATTTTGTTTTTAGATGAAAAAGATGTTTCGTTCTTACTTAAATTAGATAAAAAATCTGATGATATATTTCCTGTTGATAAAGAAAAAATTGAAGAAATATATAGAGATATAGATTATAATTATAGAAATAATATAAGATTTGATTCTGTAGGAACTAGTAGAGAAATAAGAAATGTAGAAGATATCATAACCAAACATAGAAATATACAAGAAGAAATTTCAGAAGGATTATTTAAAGGATATATAACTAAGAAAGGTCAACCTATAATCTTTGAAAAACTATTAAAATATAAAGAATATTTAAAGGTGCTCAAAAGATTAAAAAAAATAGATATAGATCCTGATTGATAAATCCTTAAAGATATAAGATAGATTTTGTAAATAATTTCATTAAGGGTAAAATAGTACTTTCAATAGGAAATGCTATTTATTGTGGAAAATAGGCTCAATAATTCAGCCAATATAAAAACTACCCCCCCGTTTGCCCCATTTTCGGAAAATGAAAATCGGTGGAATAGTATTTTTTTGAAAAATGAGTAATTAAAAAAGAAGGATTTTTTTTATTTACGTGTAATATTATTTTATGGAGAATTGTGTAGTTAAAAATATGAGAGAGAAAAATAGAATGTAATGGAATTGAATATAATTGGGGAGTGGGGGGGGAGTGGGGGCATTATCAATTTGTACATCAATTTGATTTCAAAAAAAAGAAGAATTGGGTCGTTTTTTTTTTTCTTTTGGGAAAATTGCACTGGGGTTCCTTACACAGTGTGTCCAACTTATCATTTGTTACATGTATGTCCCTTATCTTTTAACATAATGGCACTTGTGACCCAACTAACATAAAATGTTTACTCAAATGTTAGATAATCATGTGACACTCACGTCATATGAAGGACAGGTTAAAGAAAGGGAATAAATTTCATGAACACAATGGAATTTTACCTAGTTGGGATTTTTAAATGGAAGTCAAAGTTTCAAATTGTTTTGGAATAAAGGGAATCGTTTTGTCTAAGTTTCCCATTTCGATCCGACATTATGTGAGTATCATGTAGCCATCTGATGTTCAAATAAATATTTTCGACGCCAGTTGATGACATGAGTGCAAGAAATGATAGATTGGGGATTTAAGTGCTATACTTATGAAAGGTTGGAGACCATTGGTGGAATTTACCCTTTTGTTCAATTCATTCGTTTAATACTCTAAAAATCCTCACTCTTTAATGTCTCAAATCTCTCAATTTCACTCTCCAGCATTTATAGCATATTAGATTTAATAAAGTTTTATTTAAATGCTATTATTATGTATTACTTAAATTTTTTAAGTTTTTCACTCTCACAATACAATTTTATCGTTAGCCATTCTTAACCCTTGTTAGGCCTTAATTAAAATTAGTTTTTGGAGAAAAATGTAGTTTGAAATAATGATTTTTTAAAGAATATGTGGTTATAATAAAAAGGAAAAAAATTGTGTTTAAGTGAAATATTAGTTTTTTGAAGAATGTGATGAAAACAAAATAGAAAAATACATTTCGAATAAAATGGAACCCAAATGGGGCTTATTATTTTCTATACAACGAATCCAAGATTATCTACAATTAGTGCCTTTTCTTCTTAGAAGTTTAATTTATTTGATTTTCTAGTCGCAGAAATGAAACTAATTTTGGTGTATCGTTTTCCGTTAGAGCTTCGAATCCTGAGGGATAATGCCTTGTGACTTAGATATGGAAACATCGTGTAAAATAGACTTAGATAACCATTGCTCTATGCAGCTTGGCTATGCACTAGTACAATGTTTTCAGTTATAAAGCAGGCTATGCAATCAGAACTTCAATAGGCCGGTAATCCGCTCCAAAATTCGTTACATCCCAAATTTTTTATTTTCCTCAGTGTCTATTATTGGAAAATTGTCATGTTATACTCGAAATTAGTCCACCAACACCAAAATGTATTTTTTCCCCCAGAAGTTTATGCTCTCTTTCTTTCATTTTCGCATTGTAAATTCCTGAAGTTGACCAAAAGGGCTTGACGAAAAATCATATAATTGGAAGTGCGACTTAAGTTGTGGTTAGAGATTCGATCTAGTCTGTACATGTGACGGTCTCTCCGCCATTGGGTGGAGGGCAAAAATTTGAGTGTTGTTTAAAACAGACTTAACACTCATTTTCTTCACACACTCTCTATGCAACTTTATTTTCTCTCGTTCTAAAAAGTTCTACTTCTTCATTTTCTTTCTACTGAAATTTTTAATGGATTTTTAATGGATTTCGTTTGTACATTATAGAGTGAGTTTATGTTTATTTTGGTGGGTAGTGTTTTATAACACTTGAATCCCTCTAGTTGTATAGGTAGGAGAATCCGTACCGAACACCCGCATGGGAGGGGTAAAAAATTGGAAAAAATATCCACCCCACTCACCCTCTGTGTAAGTATTCTGTACATGTGCCCCCCAGGGCACTTCTCCACTGGTAAAGGACGGACGCTGTCAAACCTGGCAGAGCAGAGGTCGTGAGTTCGAAACATGGGGCTCTTGGAAGGCAAGGATTTATTCTTGGAAGGCAAGGGAACATTTGGAAGGCAAGGATTTATTCTTGGAAGGCAAGTGGGAACTTGGAAGGCAAGGATTATTCTTGGAAGGCAAGGTGCAACTTGGATTGGCTTGCTTGGCACTTTGTCAGATCAGGTGGGGAGCACTCGGACCCTGGCCAGTTGGAGGCACATCCTGCGATTAACCGGACTGTGTGAAGAGGGGCCGGATCACAGACCCAAGGATTAGTCTAGAATAGGACACCTTGTAAAAAAAAAAAAAGTATTCTGTACATGTTCTGTGAAGTATAAATCTGTGTGTAATGACACTTTCTGTGAGTCAAGAGAGAGGAAAAGTATATGTGATTTTGCATATTTATACTGAGTTGGTTATACTGAGGTAGATGCTCAACAGGTTAATAAACTTTAAAGCAAGTGACCATCCAAACCCAGTGTTCAATCTCTTATTGTTCGCAAAGTTTTTCAAGTTTTTGGGGCCAAAACGTATGATTGGGACTGAAACATCCCCATTCGAAATGAAATATATCATTGCTATTCACATATGAAAAAGTATATTGTTCACCAAACATATCCTTAAAAGAGAAGGGCAGATCTATCAAACAGTGTCGTTTATATCCATGAAATGTGTAACCTTTCAATTTGGCTAATTTAGTAATGATACATTGTTAACAATTATTTTGCTATACTACTTTGCAGATGGACTATAATAGTATAATGTACATTATTCAAAACAAAATTGGAAAAATAGAATTCAGTCATCAAGAAAACATACTAATTCCGGTTGGAGCCATTAGGATGATCCATAATTCTTCGCAATATTAATGCTCTTGCCATTCTTGTTTCTCGACTACACCTATCGGCGTGATCATTCAAGTCCTGTATAGTTTTCATAAATCCATTTACATTCTTCTTGATCTCCTCAACCGCGATCACCACTGCCTCATCTTCCCTCATTGCAAAATCAGCATTTGCCAGCAGTGCCTCTATCTCAATCTGAAACCTGTCGACTAGGACACGAATACCATCCAAATCTTTAATCATAATGTAATTCCCAATCTGCATTGTGAGGAGTATTTCCCTTTGCCTCATCAACTCGTTCTCGTGCTTCTTCCAAATCGAGTTAAGCCATTTCCCCATCGACCCCAAAGGCACCGAGGCAGCTGCAGCCAATGCAGTTAACACCGGAGGTGCACTGACTGCAGCTGCCACCACCGAGCATATCAAAACCGAGGCGAAGGCCACCACGAATATCACATTCGACACCTTCCTCCATGCCTTCAATTTACCCAACTTCTTGTCCAGCTTTCGCTTCTTTGCTTGCAGTTTCTCCAACATCAGGATTTGCTGTTTGTACACCGAATTAAACAAGTTAAAAAACTCCTCTGTAAAGGGCTCATCCGTCCCTCTAAAATTCCTCAATTCCTCTAAAGTTTTTGAATAATTTTTGACATATCCATTTTCCGAATCCCCAAAATGTTCTTCCTCGAATTTTCTGAGGGCGACATTGACTATGGATTGAATATGAGAAGCGCGTTTGAGGCAGGACTCAAGGGCAGTGCAAAAATCTAGGGTTTGGAGACTATTTTCGAAATAATCATCAACAAGATCGGATAATTCTTTACTTTTCCAAATATCCCTTTTATTTTGGAGTATCATTTCGACTACTCCTTGGTTCATTTCAAGGAGACATTCAGTTACATCCCGGAGGGAGTCAAGGGAGACGCTTTGAACATCGAGGCTCACAGCAATGGAGTTGATGGCTCGGCTCGTCCGAGCTTGGAGGTTCGCATCGAAGTTCCTGAGATCCGGATCGGCTCTGCAGGCGGCTTCATAGGAGCTCAGATTAGCGTCATCTGGGTTAACTGAGGTGGAAATGGTTCGACCTGGCGGCGACGCCGCCGTAGAGTGATGGCTGCTTTTACTAATTTCACAGCCCATCAGTCGATTTCAGAAATTCTAGGCTTAATTAATTTCCATCTGTGAATCTGCTCTGAATTTATGATTCTGTGTGTGATATTTCGAAGAAGTTGCTGCTTTTAGACTAGAAATGAACAAGAGGTTGGCGATTATTTGACTTCAATCTGCAAAGCCAAATGAAATAATACAAAAAGAGAAAATGTAAAGTTCGTAGGTCACTAAACTAAAAGGTTTATTCCATGTTGGTCACTCAACTTTAATTTATTGACGATATTTAGCTTTTATTTGGTCCCAATTTTTTAAATTTCATTTTTGCTCAAATTTATTTTTAATCTTACATTTGTGGGATTCTTAATTTTTATAAAAATTTTAACAACATATGTTATCAAATTTTATGACAATCTACTGAAAATTTAATTTTAACCAAACCGACAAGGATTGAATTATAATTATCAATCATTTGAATAAGCAATTATCTTCTTAGAATTAAAACCTTGCATTTTTTATTTCTCTTGTAGAGACTTCGGAGGCTTTGCATATCTTCAGAAGATAAGTGAGTAGAAAAACGAAGTAACATTTCAATTTTCACCTTTATGAATTTTTTTTTCTTTCCAATTTAATTATGTTTGTAAAAAAATGCGTCAAACTAATTCTTTTATTTTATTAAATCGGTCATTTATATTTATTAGTTAACTAATGACATTCATTGTTTATTTATGAAATATTCACAAAACTCTTGACTCGATGGACATAAATCAAAGTTATGTGACTCACATGAAATCAATTTTTAGGTTGAATGACCTCTAGAGAAATTTCTTCCAGTCCAAAACATTTACATTATAAATGAATAATTTAATTGCCAAGATGCAAAAAATTAATGACCAAGTCTCTTTAGAATTTAGATTGTTCAATTATAAATCACTTATCTGTCGACATGAGGAAACTGACGCAATCTTTCTCTAATTGGTTGTGAATTTTCAAAGATATTTACGCGTATTGTGTTTTTCCTATATAATTACAATTTTTTTTTTCTAAAGTGGGAGCATATCTTTCTAGTGATCAACTAATACGCATACTACCAAAACGCTAAGGTGGTTGTAGATCAGTTGAATGAGACATCCATTGGTGAAATTCAGTCAGAACCGTGCACAGATTTCCTCGAGCCAAATGAAAATTGGCCCTCAAATGAGAAAGGCAGGAGGGAGAATTGAATTTCTTTTATGAATTTACATGTAAAATATTTTATTAAGTGAATTTGAAAAAAATTCAAAAAAAATGAATTTTAGAGAATCTCTAGGGCTAAGTATGACATAAATTAATAGAATAGATATTTTTTTATCAGAAGTACACTGTGCACTGGATAATTTCCAAGCGAAAAGTCGACTACTTGCAAAGTAGATGGATTGGTGATCAAATGGCTTTACATTGTTGTATTGAAAAAGTAACAAGTTGTCATTGTAGTATAGTGGTGAGTGTTCTCGCCTGTCACAGGGTGAGCTAGGTTCGATCATTGGCAACGACTAAATTTTGATTTTTGGATCCTCCATTTTTCTCCCAATCAAAGAAGGGCAACTTACAAAAATACTCTTAAAATTAGAGTTCTTTTGAAAAATCATATTAAGGCCATGTTTGGGCTACACTTTTCAAAAAAAAAAATACATTTTTAAACAGTGATTTGACATCATTTTAATGACATATTTTTCAATAAAATAATATTACACGTAAATCTAAAACATTTCTTTATTTTTTAATCACACATTTCTCATCAATACACTATTCAAAAATGTATTTTAAGAAAAATAATGTGGCTCAAATAAGTGCTAAAAAATTTTTGAAAGTAAAAAATATAATGTGATATTAAAAAGTGACATAATGTCATTTTTTTATAAAAATTGTTACTTTTTAATTTTTTTTTTTTTTTAAAAGTGACACAATGTCACTTTTAAAAGTTAAGTATCACATTTTATTAAAACATGACATATATTATCACTTTTATTTAACAAATGATGTTTGCCAATAAAAAAAAATAGAATTCAAGAAGGTGACCGGAAAAAAGTGAGAAATACTAAAAAAAAAGGGTAATTAATATAAAAAGTTCATATCTTTCAATGTTATTAGGCAAAACGTCACTACCTTTAAATTTTTGACATTTTCACCTTTACCTTCAACCTTTCATTGTGCAAAAAGTCTTTTCTATCCATTTTTAACGATTTTACCTTTCTATTTAAATAAGACAAAAAGAAAAGAAAAGAAAAACAATAAAACAATGAACTTTATAACGTTTTATTGAGAACAATGATGAAAATGATGTTTTGCACAAGAAAAGGTAGAGATAGGGAAGAAATACGCCAAAAAATGAAAGGCATAAACGTTTTTCACAAAAATCATGAAAGGTGGGACGTTTTGTGTTAATTACCCTATGCTCTTGTTTAAGCCCTATTTTTCAACCAAAATACATTTTTTAACAGTGATTTGACATCATTTCAAGCACACATTCTTCAATAAAAT
>NW_019253328.1:0-1220 GCF_002742605.1 Olea europaea var. sylvestris
AGCCCATTTCGACACTGTCGCGAAAAATTACGAAATCGCCCCCGGCGCGATTTTTGTTTCCCAACAATCAATCAAATTTTAGCTGATTGCGACACCGTCGCGAAAAACGACGAAATTGCCCCCTGGCACGATTTTTGTTTCCGATCAATCTGTTAAATTTGAGCCCGTTTCGACACAGTCGCGAAAAATTAGGAAATATCCCACGGCGCGATTTTTGTTTCCCATCAATCAGTCAAATTCTAGCCGATTCCGACACAGTCGCGAAAAATGACGAAATTGCCCCCGGCGCGATTTTTGTTTCCGATCAATCAGTCAAATTTTACCCGATTCCGACACCGTCGCGAAAAATGACGAAATCGACCCCGGCGCGATTTTTTTCCCGATCAATCGGTCAAATTTGAGCCCATTTTGACACCGTCGCGAAAAATGACGAAATCGCCCCCCGCGCGATTTTCGTTTCCCATCAATCAGTCAAATTTTAGCCGACTCCGACACCGTCGCGAAAAATGACGAAATTGCCCCCGGCGCGATTTTTGTTTCCGATCAATCAGTCAAATTTTACCCGATTCCGACACCGTCGCGAAAAATGACGAAATCGACCCCGGCGCGATTTTTTTTCCGATCAATCGGTCAAATTTGAGCCCATTTCGACACTGTCGCGAAAAATTACAAAATCGCCCCCGGCGCGATTTTTGTTTCCCATCAATCAATCAAATTTTAACCGATTGCGACACCGTCGCGAAAAATGACGAAATTGCCCCCGTCGCGATTTTTGATTCCGATCAATCGGTTAAATTTTAGCCGATTCCGACACCGTCGCGAAAAATGACGAAATCGACCCCGGCGCCATTTTTTTTCCGATGAATCGGTCAAATTTGAGCCCATTTCGACACCGTCGCGAAAAATGACGAAATCGCCCCCGGCGCCATTTTTTTTCCGATGAATCGGTCAAATTTGAGCCCATTTCGACACCGTCGCGAAAAATGACGAAATCGCCCCCGGCGCGATTTTTTTTCCCGTCAATCAGTCAAATTTTAGCCGATTCCGACACCGTCGTGAAAAATGACGAAATTGCCCTCGACGCGATTTTTGTTTCCCATCAATCAGTCAAATTTTAGACGATTCCAAAATCGTCGTGAAAAATTACGAAATGGACCCCGGCGCGATTTTTTTTCCGATGATTCGGTCAAATTTGACACCATTTCGACGCCGTCGTGAAA
>NW_019253329.1:0-1220 GCF_002742605.1 Olea europaea var. sylvestris
AGAAAAAAATTAGGGAAAACTGCAGTCATGATATCAAATCTTTCGTTTATTAGCAGACTTAATCCAAACCTTTCATTTGTGACCTCGAAGATACCAAACCTTTAAAAAATTGACAGAACAAGTCCAAAATAACGGTTTCCGCCTATTTAACCTCGAAAAATCGTTAGTTAACCCCATTAATGGAAAAAAAATTATAATTTTGACCAAATAAAGCAAGGGCAATGGTTAGAACACATTTTCCCTATTTAATCAAAAATTAAAATGAAAAACCACAATCCTCTTACCCTATCTCCTTCTTCCCCAATCCCATCAACCTAAATCCAAAACCACACACACCCAGTTACCGGTAGTCACTGCCATTGTTGGCACTACTACCTCAACGTCATTGGCATCCCAAATCCAAAAGAAAAAGAAGATTATTATTCTTCTTCACCCCTTTCCCACCTGCCCTCACCCACGTAAGTCCAAGTCCAAGTCCAGATCTAGATGGCCATCGCCATCACCACCTTCCTACTCTTCCATTTGCCAAAATTCGCTGAAAAGTCCCTAGGAACGTTTATGCTAGAAAGTTCGGCTATCTTATCTATCACTATAGCAAAGTCCAACCTTTACTATTTATTTATAAACAAAACTGTTTATAAACATTTCCTAAACATGCTTAATTAAGTCCTTGTTTGATGGGGATTAAAACTCATATTTTAATCAAGTCAAAATCAATAATTAATTTTAGTCATACATTTTATGGCTTTCACAACATTTTTTACACACATTTCATAAGTTTTTATCAAAATCCACTATAAATCTAATTTTAATCCCCATCAAATAGGGACTAAGTAAAAACATAGATTTTAAAATAAATATTATTTCTATATTGGAGTAAGTTAAAACTTAAAAATAAGAGAAGAGTAGACTTTGGAATGAATCTCTTAATTTATAACTTAAAATGAATCTCTTAATTTATAGAACGAAGTCGTGATGTAATTTTAAAGCTTTTACATTATATATATATATAGGATTGCCCAACCTTTCTTGGCCCTTACCAAACTCCTATTATCAGGAGTTAATGCTTTGAGTTAGCATATTATAGGAATGGTGATCCCTAAATCACGTCTTCTTTTTCAAAGAGACGCTTAAGATTCTCTCTCTCTCTCTCTCATTACTTAATAAAACAAGTAATTGGGGCAGATAATCAACAACTATTCCATGGATGACTGCCGATT
>NW_019253330.1:0-1220 GCF_002742605.1 Olea europaea var. sylvestris
ATAACTTGAATCTATCTCTTACAGCTGTCCAATTGTCCAGCCTCCAATGAAATCCACAAAGAGAATAGACTGCAACTGCTAGGATTTTTCCTCTTGTGCCAGCAAGAATTATGAAAATAATATGAATTTTAAACCCTAGCCATGTATTTATATAAACCCAAACGGGCTCGGCCAGGTTCGGTCCAATTTTAATTAATTCATTTAATTAAATTCGGTCTGTGAATTAATTAATTCGGGGATATAAATAACCAATCCAATTAATTAATTTATCCAACGATTGGTAAATTAATTAATTGATAATTTTCAATCTTCCAATTCTCTTTTGTGTGCGACCCATCAGGTTCCTGACCATGATACCGACGTGAAATATTATTTTTTGATCTAATCGAAACTGACAAATTTAACACCTTTTTAATTTATCACAAATTCACACTTGCCGTCTCAAATTGACATCTAGCAATGTATTAGGGTAACATATGTGACGAAAAATGTCAAGTGGTATGACAAAACCAAAACTGTTCGTTTACTGTAAAACTATAACCCATTCGTCAATATGATCCGATCAACTACGAGATATGGAAGTGTGTCAATCTCGATTATCGATCATATCTTTCATTCTACTATTAAGTTAATATGAGTCGAAAACTCCTTTTCGACTTATATGTATACCTTGGCCAAGGATTTAGTTATTGACTTAATTAAACGAAATGCTGATCACAATCTCTTATTATCTAAGAGTGACGAATTCTCTATTGGTCATTCACAACCTTCATATGGTTCTTGACATACCCGAATGATGTCGTATTAGCGGCCCTTGACATAGAAACATCCAACACCGTCAAAACATGACTGTCCTCATACAAGGCACTATGATGACCTCAAGTCATAGGACCAATTTCACTACCGAACGTTAGAGATTAACCACTGACACTCAAATAGTTATCCATATGGAATCTCTTAGCAGGTCTCCAATGTTTTGTTCTGTAATAAAACATCCAAGTGTTCATTTTAAGTGTAATCACATTTTAGTTCGTGAGATCAGCTACTTACTTTACAAGTAAGAAATGCCACACGTGATGATCTATCTGTATTAACGATATCTGTATCTCGTTATTACTTACGACCACAGTTTATTCAAAGATCCAATCATATGTAATTTGTATCTCACAATCACAACTCCTTGTGATTAACAAATCACTTAAACTTGAATTTTCGGACTC
>NW_019253331.1:0-1220 GCF_002742605.1 Olea europaea var. sylvestris
CGAATTGCTAGTCCAATTCGATTGGAATCGAGCCAATGAAATGTGGTTTTTGGTTTCATGATAAATTCGGGTTTGTTCTTTTTGGCGAATTGCTAATCTAATTCGATTAGAATAGAGCCAATGAAAAGTGGTTCTTGATTTCTTGATAACTTTGAGTTTGTTCATTTTTAGCAAATTACTAGTCTAATTCGATTGAAATAGAGCCAATGAAAAGTGGTTTTTGTTTTCATGATAAATTCGAGTTTGTTCATTTTAGGCGAATTGCTAGTCTAATTCAATTGGAATCGAGCCAATGAAAAGTGGCTTTTGATATCATGATAACTTCAAGTTAGTTCATTTTTGGGAAATTGCTAGTCTAATTAGATTGGAATCGAACGAATGAAAAGTGGCTTTTGATTTCATGGTAACTTAGGGTTTGTTTTTTTTTTGCGAATTGCTAGTCTAATTCGATTAGAATCGATCTAATGAAAAGTGGCTTTTTGATTTCATGATAACTTCGGCTTTGTTCATTTTTGACGAAATGCTAGTCCTATTCGATTGGAATCGAGCCAATGAAAAGTGGCTTTTGATTTCGTGACAACTTCGGGTTCATTCTTTTTGGAGAATTGCTGGTCTAATTCTATTGGAATCGAGCCAATGAAAAGTGGCTTTTTATTTCGTGATAACTTCGGGTTTGTTCTTTTTGGCGAATTGTTGGTCTAATTCGATAAGAATTGAGCCAATGAAAAGTGGTTTTTGATTTCAAGATAACTTTGGGTTTGTTCATTTTTAGCGAAATGCTAGTCCAATTCGATTGGAATCGAGCTAAGGAAAAGTGGCTTTTGATTTCATGATAACTTCGGGTTTGTTATTTTTGGCGAATTGCTAATCTAATTCGATTGGAATAGAGCCAATGAAAAGTGGTTTTTGATTTCATGATAACTTCGGGTTTGTTCGTTTTTGACGAATTGCTAGTCTAATTCAATTGGGATCGAGCCAATGAAAAGTGGATTTTGATTTCATGATAACTTCGGGTTTGTTCATTTTTTGGAGAATTATTAGTCTAATTTGATTGGAAACGAGCCAATGAAAAGCTGATTTTGATTTCATGATGGCTTAGGGTTTGTTCATTTTTTCGCGAATTGCTAGTCTAATTTGATTGGAATAGATCCAATGAAAAGTGGCTTTGATTCATGATAACTTTGG
This sequence comes from Olea europaea var. sylvestris, assembly GCF_002742605.1. Classification (NCBI taxonomy): domain Eukaryota; kingdom Viridiplantae; phylum Streptophyta; class Magnoliopsida; order Lamiales; family Oleaceae; genus Olea; species Olea europaea. Next base: position 1,186 of record NW_019253331.1, read on the forward strand.
GTTTGTTCATTTTTGGCGAATTGCTAGTCCAATTC
>NW_019253332.1:0-1220 GCF_002742605.1 Olea europaea var. sylvestris
TATTTCACATGGCACACATGGGTAATAATTAGATGATCTAGAAATAGAGTAGCACAAGTAATACATAAGCATAAACATGTATACATATATAGATTCATCATATGTACTAATTCATTAGCAAGTCCTAACAATGTGTTGTGTCCAATATTTTTGCAAAATTTATGTGTCCGTGCATCTTTATTGTGTTGCATTTGAATCCCATCTTTGTGTCCTTGCTGCTTAGTCAAGAACTAGATCGATATTCCACTAGATATTGCCATATCTTTTCAGTGTTTTAGTATCAGTTTATTTGCCCTTTCATCAATAGTCTCTGTATATCACTGTCTACAGAAAATTGAGAAGTTATGCACACAAACACATATGTGGCGGAGACATAAAAGCACGGCCACTTATGTGTGCAGACACACATTATCTTTGAAAGAAAAATTTAATAGCCAGTATAATAGTGAGGGTAGATCATTGCACTTTTGCAGTGCAACGAAATTTAAACTTACCATATTATCCATGCTGAGTAATGAAATGTTCAAAGTTCAAAGAAAGTCAGCCTTCCGTCAATAGATTGATTGGTTATACTCTAGCAACATCTGATTCATGCAGTAGATATTAGCATGTAAAAAACCGCCAGTCAAAGCCTCTCAGCAAGATGTCTGTCTGTTACAAAAATAAAGGAAGTCAGCAAAGGAAAATGACAACAGCCACCAATAATGTCTTATTTACCTTTTTATTTTATCTATTGAAACAAATGTAAAATTATTAGCCCCCACTTGGCATACATCAATTACTACTTGGAAATACACTTGTTGATTCTTTCTTTGGGTTGGATTAGCAGAAGAGGGAGAAATCTTATTAGTCTTCCAAATAAAAAAGAACATGTCATAATATCCAGCCAAAATTTGGCCTCTTTTGGCTTAAAAGCCAAAATTTCGCTACTTTTGGAGAAAAAGCAAAAGAAGCGAGGTCAAAACAATCTATCAACAAAATTTGTCTGCTAATATAATCAGCGGGTACCTGGTTATATTTGCCCAACCAGAATTTCCATTTTTTTTCATTTATCGGAATATGAAATTCGTGCGAATAATACCAGAACCGCTCCAACTGGGCTTTAATCATCAACCATCAGTATCCCAAAAAATTTCTTTCTTTCTTTTTTTTACAGTATGTTTTCCCAAAAAAAAAATAATAATAAATAATTAAAAAAAAAAAAAAACATAGTCAAAACA
>NW_019253333.1:0-1220 GCF_002742605.1 Olea europaea var. sylvestris
TATGTATGTATGTATGTATTGCTCATTTTTCTGTTGAAGGTTGGTCTGCATGTTTTCCATACAGATGAATGTTATACGAATTGATAAAGTTTTCCACTTGTTGATCTTAATGATGATTGCATTTGATATACTTTACATCATGAGAATTCATCCTTAAGTCTCTCCAAGGCGAGTTTATTCATCAGTAGCTGGTTTTGCTTTCTTTCTGGCATACTATCGTGGGTTTTTGATACCTGTAAGTTGCTACTAATCTCAAGGAAGAAGTTAGTAATAAAGCTCCATTTTATTCTCGCCGAATTCACCTTGCAAACTCGCCCTTGGATTTTCAAGCCATGCACATAGAGATTCATTCTTGGCTATGCCTTGAGGTTTATCGTCATTTCTTGTCTAGTTCTCAATGTGGACATCTTATTCCACAAGCGATAGTGTTGAGCAGGAAAAATTTTTGTGTTGACTTGGATTCATATCACTATTCACTTAATTGTTGTTGTGCTCCTTAACTCCAATTACTAGGACTTTTACTTCCTTTTAGGTTGTTTTTTCAGATTTAAGTATTTCCTCAACTGATGCGGAAAAATTCATGGCTTACTTTGTTCAATTTTCATAGACATTACTAGTTTGTTGATCATATAAATACGAATGGTGAATTCCTCTCACCTACCCAAAATTTTCTCATCATAATAAACTCTCAAAATTCTACGCTCAACTAAGAGCAAGAGGGGAAATGGATATTTGTGATGAAAATTATATTCTTCTTTTTCTTGCATCCCTTAAGCATGAGTGTTCGTGGATTTCCTTGGGAACTTTAGGCCATTTTAGAAAATGATAGATGGAAATCATTTAATGGTGGATTGGTAGCTGATTTCGTTATGATTCACATGTTATTCATTGATTTAGAAGTTATATTTACAAGATTTACGCACTTGTGTTTAAATAACGACTTTTGCCTCCGTGAAGGGAGATGGTTCGCTTGTTTCCCTTTCGAGGCTTCTACGTTCTAATTGTCCTCATGTTCTTAGACTTAGTATAAAGTGGGTGAGCTCATAGGATAGGTTTTTTGATTCAACAGTGGGTTTGTACATGGCGTTCCAAAATATATATTTTGGCATTAGGATCACCAATCAATGAAATTTCTTACAAGAATTTGTTTACCATTTATGTGCAGATTTTTCATGAATGGATCATTGAATTTTAATTATAACCAGTGAATTTGAAGAAAA
>NW_019253334.1:0-813 GCF_002742605.1 Olea europaea var. sylvestris
GAAATTGCCCCCAGCACGATTTTTGTTTCCGATCGATCTGTCAAATTTGAGCTGATTTCGACACCATCGCGAGAAATTACGAAGTCGCCCTCGGCGCGATTTTTGTTTCCCATCAATCAGTCAAATTTTAGCCGATTTCGATACCGTCACGAAAAATGACGAAATTGCCCTGGCGCGATTTTTGTTTCCCATCAATCAGTCAAATTTTTTCCGATTCCGACACTGTCACGAAAAATGACGAAATTGCCCCAGCGCGATTTTTGTTTCCCATCATGCCGTCAAATTTGAGCCGATTTCGACACCGTCGCAAAAAATGACGAAATTGCCCCCGCGCGATTTTTGTTTCCCATCAATCTGTCAAATTTGAGCAAATTTCGACACCGTCGTGAAAAATTACGAAATCGCCCCCGGCGCAATTTTTGTTTCCCAACAATCAGTCAAATTTTAGCCGATTGCGACTCCGTCACGAAAAATGACGAAATTGCCCCTGCGCGATTTTTGTTTCCCATCAATCAGTCAAATTTTGGCCGATTCCGACACCGTCGCGAAAAATGACGAAATTGCCCCCGGCGCAATTTTTGTTTCCCATCAATCAGTAAATTTTAGCCGAATCCGACTCCGTCGCGAGAAATGACGAAATTGCCCCTGCGCGATTTTTGTTTCCCATCAATCAATCAAATTTTATCCGATTTCGAGACCGTCGCGAAAAATGACGAAATTGCCCCCAACACGATTTTTGTTTCCGATCAATCTGTCAAATTTGAGCCGATTTCGACAACGTCGCGAGAAATTACGAAATCGCCCTCGGCGCGA
>NW_019253334.1:951-1220 GCF_002742605.1 Olea europaea var. sylvestris
AAATTTTAGCCGATTCCGACACCGTCACGAAAAATGACGAAATTGCCCCTGCGGGATTTTTGTTTCCCATCAATCAGTCAAATTTTAGCCGATTTCACACCGTCGCGAAAAATGCCGAAATTACCCCCGGCGGGATTTTTGTTTCCCATCAATCTGTCAAATTTGAGCAAATTTCGACACCGTCCCGAAAAATTACGAAATCGCCCCCGGCGCAATTTTTGTTTCCCAACAATCAGTCAAATTTTAGCCGATTGCGACTCCGTCACGAA
>NW_019253335.1:0-1220 GCF_002742605.1 Olea europaea var. sylvestris
TATATAGGATAACACACACAGAGATCTTTTCAAAATCACGTTCACACAGAACCACAGATTAACACCTAGTTAATCAAACCACGGTTAACTACATATGCAACACATGCATAAATGACCCTAAGAATAGATCTCACCACACTTATCCTATCCCATTCCGTGTTGCTCACACCTCGAGAACGCATATCTCCTCTCATCACTCACAATGCTCACTAAACCAATCACTTAACTCATGTCTAACTGGCAAGTCACAATAGATCATAAGCTCTCGGGATAATCCTCTATCACCACATCACTTCTCCCAACCTACGTGAATAATGAGACTCCACCTTACAGAAGTGATAGAAGTGTCTTTCTCACACTTCACCTGATCAGGGTCTCTTTTCAGATAAAGGATTCTAGACATTTGATCATATCTCCACTCGTCATCTAAATGTCACACTCCACATCCTCGGTACAAACCACCATGTACTCCTAGGCATCTATACTCCATCTTACCAAAAGGTACACAACACACTACTAATGTATCTCAAACTCACTATGGCAAATCAACACCTTTCGGTGACCACAAAGGTTACTCCAATCACCAAATCTCCAAAAATCCACAAAGAAAACGACGAAGGTGGCACTCACAAAGAAAAATCGAAGAAAGAGTCGGTTATTTCACAACACTCACAAAGAAGGCTCACAAAGAGGAAGAATATAACCCTAATATGGCTGCCTCACATAATCTCACAAACCACACAGGCTCACAAAGATGAAGGAGAGAAACAGCTGCCCAACTTTCTTCTCACTACCACACTCTCACACCACTCACAGAGCAAATAGAGTACGCCACAAAACTTAATCCACTATGCATGTAAATATATTACACAAAGTAACAAGATCACTCTCAATTCATATAATTACACACATCAAACAAGTTGAAAGTGTAACATCAATATTGCAACAAAATCAAGTGACCACATACATGCAGAAAGGATTACACACAGATGCAATGTGGTAACCAGGTTTATTCTCTCAATAAACCTCACTAAGATCACTACTCGACCCTAAAGTCACATTCGCCTCGTCTCTATTCTCATCTTTCTTTTTATTATCATCCTAGGACAATTTCTTTCAACTATGCCCAAAGTTTATCACAGTTAAAATATATTTTATTTTTCGCACTTGCCTTAGACCTATACATGCCAACAATACCAAATAATGACCACAAGCAAAGT
>NW_019253336.1:0-1220 GCF_002742605.1 Olea europaea var. sylvestris
TGCAAAGCAGAGATTTTTAAAACAGTGTTTGGAGTTCTCCTTGACAATTCGTGCTGTCAAGCTGTCAAACAAATAGCTCAAAATTGCTTGCCAAAATGGTTTCCTATATATAAGGTGCTCGTGCCTTCCGCTCTGGAAAACTGTATTTTTGCTCTTGCATAACTAGCCAGTAGTTGAACTAAAAATATACAAACGGATGATTTTAGCATGTTTTAAACGATGCATGCTGAAAAGACTACATAATTTTTTTATTATTATTATTAATTTTTTTTTTGCTGAATCTTATGATGGAGAATAAAAATGAATAACTCGTGGGTGTGATTTTGATTTTGCTTCAATCACCATATTACTAGGAGCATTTTGAAGCTTCAATGAAGAATTTTTACAAATTCGAAGGAATATCTTTTGCTTTTTGTGGGATTTCAGTTAATAAAAGTTTAGTTTGATATGCATGTCTCAAACAATAATATTGAAATGATTATAAAAGAAAAGGAATTATTCTATAGTGTTGTAAATACTGCTTAACAAACATGTAGAAGTCTTTTTTCGGATATTCGTTTCACATCACATCACCAATCAATATATCTTAGTGAATAGTAAAAAAAATAAATAAATAAAAAATTTTGAACCCCAACCTTGAGGGCTCCCGCCCTGTCTCTAGAGTTTTGTGAGGAAGGTAAATCGCGGGATGTGCCCCAACAGGTCAGGGAACAAGAGCTGCTTGTACACTGTGCCTACAAGGAGTTCAATTCCATGTCTTAGGAATCGAACCCCCACATTTCAACCATCAGCAAGGCGTGAGATAACCTGTGATCTAGCACAAGAGGTACTTAATGTTTGGTTTATCTGCCTCGTGTTAGGTGACATTAGAAAAGCCCAAGAAATACCAAGTAAGAGTGCCTCAAAAAATATAATTTAGTTGATATGATGAATGGGAATTTGGGTAAGAAATCCTAATTTGATCACAAATTGCATGTCTAGACAGTAGGTTTCCATGGGGGATTGAGACGAAAAGTTAAAGTACATTAGGTAATTTTTACCTATTTCATTCTCATATAAGAGCGACCTAAAAAGGGTGTTTAAGTGTGGAGTTTGATCTTGTTTTATAGGGAGTGTTTGGGAGTGATTTTTCACACAAAAAAATTGATTTTTTGACCGTTATTTCACTGTTTCAACCGTAAAGCTTGACTTCTACTTAAAATGGAATGCGAGCCATTGGA
>NW_019253337.1:0-1220 GCF_002742605.1 Olea europaea var. sylvestris
GTATACCCGATAAATCCCTCCAATCCCGTATAAACCAACATCTGCTTTTATTTTTTAACAATTTTAGAGAGTATACATTAATTAGTTATGCTCATGTTTATGGGCAGCAGGAAAACCACAACGAAAAACTGAAGAGGAGGAAGCAACGGGAAATTAGGGCAAATATCAAAGCTGCAGGCTGCGATGTAGAAAAACTAAGTGGCGATGAAAATAAAACTGCAGGTAGAAACAAGAAAATCCGCCCAGGTTCCAGCTTTTGCACAGATGCAAGAGCCAAATGTATAGGCTCATGCTTCACCACTTAAAGCTTAAATTGTTAAAGAAGAATGCACTTATATGAGTTAAATTTTGTCATCAACACATACGTATAATGGGATTTAATTTCCATGTAAATTGAGTTTATAATGCGTTACTGTCTATAGTATGAAAATAATTTTGCTCTTGGCATAGTTTTACTTACTTGATTCTCTTTAATTGATAAGGTTGCTTCTGACTCAGCGTTGAAGGCTAAATTTAATAAATAAAAAATATTATTTATCCAATACATAAGTTTTTAAATGGGCCAACTTTGAGGTAGTCGAAATTAAAATTTAAGTATGTGACTGAGAAAAAAATACTTGTCCATATCATCCATGTCAAATACAGAACTTAAAGTTTTTGATAAAGCATTAATTTTTAAAAAAATATGATGGACAGAACAGACCAACATAAAGCTTGCTTTATTGTTTGTTTTAAAGTTGTTGCATGGATAGACACGTACATGAATTAAAATGAAGACTATGGTTTTGATTGGTTTGTATTCTTTTATTCTAAGAACATTATCTTTCATTGTTGGTGGAACAAAAAAAAATGCCATTTTCAAAAAGTGAACGAGTTTGGTGTACGATTGATAAAATTTGTAAGTATTTATAAATTGTTCGAATATCACTTTAAATTATAATTTTTTTAGGATTTACAATTTTTTTATATACTTTTTAACCACATATTCTTTGAAATTCATTGCTTATAATATTCAAAAATTTATCCTAGCATTCAACAGGTTTGTGGGCAATGTGCACATAGTCAATACCTCATTAAATAAGTATTTAAAAGTTTATCCTAGCATTCAATAGATTTGTGGGCAATGTGCACATAGTAAATACCTCAATTAATAATTTGGAATATTTGTGTCACAAAATACTCTCTCGATTCCAATTATATAGGCTCGTTTTATTTTTCAC
>NW_019253338.1:0-5066 GCF_002742605.1 Olea europaea var. sylvestris
GCAGTTTATTTGAGACCGGAAAACGATGGTTTTCCAAAACTAAGTGGTTAACTTTTTGATTTCCTCGTCTTGTTCGAAATAAGCCATATCTTCCGCAAGCAAATGAACCCATGCTTCAATTCCATCATTGTTTTTGGTATTCATAAGCATGACAAGGTTTCTAATCGGAATGTTCGCAACACTTGTCCAAATAGGTTTTCCAAAACCAAAATCAGCTTCATAGAATTTAAACTTAGACCAATCAGTAAATCTTAGACCGTTTATGCCAGTCTCATTTAATTTTTCATTTGCACCCAAATAATAATCTACGAGTATGTTGTGTCCATTCTCAGAATTGAATAATATATTGGCACAGTCGGAAACGGCTTTCTTGGCATTATTACCGAGTAGAGGAACGAAGCTTTCAAAGTCCATGCTCTTGCTTTCATCTGCACTGCATTCTACCGTTGTTAGTAACACTAAGTTTCCACAAGAATACTTTGACAGAGGTGGAACTGTTCTTTCTCGAATGTTAACCTCCTGCATTATGACGCAGGCTCGTGGTTGCACATGTTTTGCGCGATCAGAGCGCAAAAGAGCATCAGCTAAGAACGAAGAAACGACAACCACTCTCGACGGGGGACGGTCATTGTTGCTTACTCTGTCTCTTAGAGTTTGTATTGCCTCTCTATCAAATAAAATCCTCTTGGTCACAGTGCTAGTATCCTTAGTACTCCTTGTGGATCCAAAAGCTGAATTTTCACCTGGCAAATAGAATTGGGAATCGAATTTTGGGCGAATCGGCTCACTTTTGTCTCCTAGACTGGCCTTGGCCCATGCAGATACGAATGTGCCAAATGAACATGCGTCAACAATCCTATGTGATATGCATATACCAATGGCTGTCCCACCACATTTAAATTTGGTTATTTGAACCGATAAAATTGGGTAAGTAGCTTCATCGGCTGCACCAATTTCCAGTGGGAGGAGATCGTTTAGCTCCATAGGTTCGACTCCAGACAGAATAATTTCATTTAGCGCGCAATCTAGTACTTGAGCTTCTACGTACTCAGCACCCTGGTCGCTACAATCAACGAAGCGATTCTCTTTGTTGTATCTTCCACCAAAAGGGTAAAATTGTGGCAAGATTTGCGCCAATGATTTTTCCAAGTTGTTTACGCGTCTAATATTGTCGCTCGACGGATAGTAGAGAATTCCAACAACGTTCATCGTAGTATTAAGCTCGTCCATGCACGATAACTTGTAGGTACAAAGATTTTTGGGAGTTGGTATGCTTGGTTTTATAAACTTCCTGCTCATAATCTGGACCTTCATGGTTCTTCGAATGCGTTGGTCTTCGAAACCTAATGCAACAAACATAAAATGAATTTAATTAGATTTTAAGAAATAGTAGTGTGTTTATATACACATATTATGTTTCACCTGAAAATATTGGTAAGACTAAGAGGGTTGCAATGAGTGACCTACATGCAAGAAATTGTTGATTATATAGGGCAAGTATCACATGGAGGAAAATTTTAAATGATTGTCGGCATAATTTTTATGTAGGGAAAGTATCAAATGGCCGGTTTCCCGAATTGTTCAGCAGTTTGGGAAAATTAATGAAGGTCCATTTTAAATAACTTTCATTTCTTGCAGAAAAGATTTATCAATTTCTAAAAGATATAACTTTAATAAAATTAGTTAAATCGGTCCAAAAGCAATTTTTTAAGTTTCAAAAACCTCTTTTAACTTATCAAAAGTCATGTAAAAAAGATCCTAAATCGTAATGAAATGATTGTCGGCATATTTTGTGTCTTACTTTGACCTATTAATCTAACTATTTGTGAAGATAAACGTGGCACATCGTGAATAGTTTTTTTTTTTTTTTTTTTTTTTCCAGGTTTCCCAACTTTTTTTTTTGATATCCAGGTATCCCAGCTTACACTAAACTAAATCATGGACCCCCAAGACACTTGCCCCTAGAACCTTGGCGGGGGTAAATCGCGAGTTATGCCTCAACTGGATCACAGGTTCCCCCTACCGCCTGTACACTTCTGCGCATAAGAGATCCTCTTCCAAAATGATTGCTCCATACCAAATAAATCTGGCCGCAGGTTCCCACCAGGATTCGAACCTCCACCCTCCCCTTGGAAGCAAGATAATGTTAATTGATCCACCAGTTGACTTGTGCCCCGGGAGGCAACCCTAAAGCCAACTTTTACCCTTCTTGAGGGTGACTTTTGCACTTGCTCGCCAATCTTCATCTGGATCCAAGGAAAGTTCTCCATGCCTTCATGACCCTTTGGGGGGCCTACAATCGTTAAAAACCGTCCACTATATAATTTTTTGGACCATGTTACGTGCACCAAATTTTATTACCCAATCTTTTATCGATTACTCACAATAAGAGGTGGAGACTTATTTTGGGATTTTTAAATTGACACGGATCCCACGTGCATGTCAGAGGGTGTAAACAATTCGATGCATCTTTGTGTGTACAAATAGAATTATGAGTGATACTTGGAGTACATAATGGACGTGGTGTCCATTATGTTGAAGTAGAATAATCCTAGAATTATTCTATCTTTTTACCGTCCAAAACTGTAAAGTTGTTTCATTTTTTTGGTAAAACTATCTTCCATTCTTTTTTAACAATAATACAGGCACGAGATTCGATATTGAGATGACAGGTCGGTTGAACAGTGGGCGATGGGAGTCAGGGAGTGCAAGTTTTCCTCTATTCTTGACCAGTAGTATTTATAAAAATAAAAATAAACAATTGAAGAACACAATAAACATGCGATCTTTTACTAGTTTATATATATTAGATTGTGTGGTACAGATTCGCCCCCAACTTTTTAGGATTTTGCCAATTTGTAAAGATTTTAACATATTCTTTGATATAATTTGAGGTAGCAAAAGATAATTTGATAGAAAAATTGACTGTTTAAAACAATCGTATGATATAATATCATGTGACATTATATCATACTTTACGTTAAAGAATCTGACGTGGTAGCGTGATTAAACTTTTTAACAAGGCAAAAGATGCAATCCGATAGTATATCATATGCCAGTAGATTAAATTCTGACTTTTAGTAGAATTTATAAAAATTGATAAAATATGTGATTGAATAGTTGTAAATTTCATAAAATATGTTAATCTTAACTTATGATTTAATATGATTTTAATCCAAACCTATTAATTTATATCCTTCACCCCCTTTATTTGTTATCCAAGTGAGACTAAACAACATGAGAAGGGAGTTTATCTCTTTGAAACAAAGATAAATAAGTGAATGCAAATATTTTAATAGCAAGGAACAGAAGCCTAAGTGAATGAAAATTTAATTAGCTTTGCAACATTGATCATCAAGAATGTACACATATTGTCTTGATATGGAATTGCATTAAAACATATTAATAAGGGGGATTTGAAGTTTTAGTAATCATCAGACCTAGTTTTACAAAAATTTCATAATTTGATCATTGGAATATTTAGTTTAATTAGTTGATTATTAAAAATTCTTTATAAATTGGAGGTAGAATTGAGTAAATCTAGATTAAGTACAGATTACAGATTTTGTGGGAACGATAGTTTACTTATCACTTCATTACTTGTTCACGATCCATGCGCTTGTTGGATTTTGTACAATCAAGTCTTTTGCGTTGCTGTCGAGTACAATTGTATTTTATTTGTTTTAGTTTTTAATCTGAATTTTATTGCTTTCTTAACTTTTAAAATATTTTTAGAAAAATAGTTAGCGTTCTCTCTTACTTTTCAAGATCTTGCATGCAAAATTGAGATACAATGATTTTGCTCCATTGATCCAAAAGTCAAATGAACATTTAGGTTAAGAAAAAAAAGAACAAATAGCATCAAAGCAAAACAACAAGCAAAATCAATGGTAGGAAATTTACATAATCAATTGGTCACTGGGGTGAATGAAGATGCAGCACATCCGATTGTAGTTGTGGGTAAAGAGAATGAAAGGTTAATGAAGGAATACATGGTTCCACCAGTAATAGAAAGTCGATCCAGCCTAGCTTATCTAGTAATCGGTTAAACTAATTTCCATTTGATGATAGATGTGATCAATATGTTCCAAAATTCAAATGCTAATACCTCAAGATTTTTGGATATGTGTGCAACAATCGAATATTCCAAGATTTCCAATGATAAAAGTCAACTAAGGCGCTTTATGTACACTTCGAGAGATTCACGAGGGAATGTTGGACACTTTTTCACCTCCAAGTATCACAACACGGAATATTTTGAGACATAAGTCCTTGAATAAATACTTCGTACCATAGGAGATTCCAAAGCTAAGGGATGAAATCATACATTTGATTCAAAGTGCTATTACGAGGCATGTGAGGATATAAAAGTTTGTTTCGACAATGTCCATAACATGATCTGCAGAAATGGCTCCAGCTCCAATAATTCTACGTTGGGTTGAACTCGACAAGTAAAGCAAATGATTCTTGTGTTTTTACACACTTATTGGAATCCTAAATGAGTTTATTATTTGATTAAAGAGCGGATTTCGACTCACAATTATGTAATTATTGTTATTATAGGTGAAAATCTCAAATTGAAGGAGAACAAGGCAAGATGAAGAGAAAAGGGACCAAAAGTGTACAAAAACATGAAAACGTTGACCGATGTGGGAAAAGCTAAAAGTTAGAGGACCTCGGGTGCAAATTATGATGGGCATAATCGAAACAAAAGTTGAAATTTGGGGATCAAAATGTGTAAGATCAAAGTTAACGGAACTTACGGACAATTATTTGAAAGCTTAGCTACAAAAAGAGAAGGAAGAAGCTCGCAGGCAAGCAACTTCCTGCCCATTGGTAGGGCTGGGCAAATCTCCCGAACCGAATCGAACCCGACGGTTCTTGTCAAATTAAATACCCGAACGGTATCTGAGTTGAGAATCGACAAGTATGGTTCGGTTCTCGGTTCAAGACCAAGAACCGAATAAGAAACGAATCTTTCTATTTTTTTTATATTGAGTAAATCAAATTATTTTAATTTTAATTTTTTCTAAACAAATTAACGATTTCTAAATCCAAAATTTTGG
>NW_019253338.1:6846-12061 GCF_002742605.1 Olea europaea var. sylvestris
TATATATATATATATATATATATATATAGTGAACAGTTCACGTGAATCCAGAAAAAAAATTTAATACAAACTGTTCGCGAACAGTGTACTGTTCACGTGAGTCACTGTTCACGTCTCAAATTTTTTTTTAACCAATTATGAGAATACATGAGGGTCTACAGAAAATTAAATCTATGCTCTGATACCAAACTGTAGCGACCCAAATTTAAAGATTTAAAATCGTTACTAAAACATTTATTTCATAATTAAATAAATTATGTCAAACATTCTGCATGAAAATCTTTCTAGTTCCATCTATAAAATAAATAAAGTATATGGAAAACATAATTAATTGAACCATGTTTCAAATATTAAATTTCAAATTTAATATGAGGATAAAACTGAAATAACGCAAAAAAATAAATAAATAAATAAAACTTCCTAATCATGTTACTCGGAATTTATTTATCTTGAATTCCATAATTTCTGGCATCACAACTCCACTGCATCGCTCGCCAACCAATGATTCGTTCTAATCTGTGAGGAGTAGGGAAAAAGGTGAGTACATGGAAATACTCAATAGGATATAAAATTAATGGTGTGATCCCGTATAATAATTTTAAAACATGCATCAAAAAATCATACCGTCTCATATCTTTAAAATTCGATAAGAGCTCATATCATAGCATATCATATCATAACTTTAACTTTCATACGTATAAAATTTATCAGCATGAAAAAAAATATATTTAAATGGGGATTTTAAAAATACACCGCACCTCAATATCTTACCTTGTTAAACTGCTTTAATGTGAAGACAAAGAAAAAAACCACGTTCCTTTCTCCTTTCTTTTTTGCCTCTATTGACAATGTGTGCGTGCACCAATATATTTTTGGGTCTCGATTCTCGTGTAGTTCATTCCATACACATGTAGTCATATTCATAGAAAAACGTGTGTGAGAGTGGGCATTTAGATAAAGTTGAGAAAACTGTTTTTGAAACAAAGTAGGAGACCAAACCTTATCAATATAGTTGTCAACTAACCAATCACCCAAAAGCAAACCATTACCGTACACGTCACCAACCATTTAATTCAAAATTCTAATTAAATAATAGTAAAATTTTGTTTCTCAACAACCACTCACGTGATTGCGGCTCCCCATACCTTTCTCTATCTCTCTTTCTTTTCTTTTTATTTTATTTTATTTAATAAACAAATCAATCATCAACTTAACACCTACTCAGAATCTTACGTGTGAAACTGACCAATTCAATACATACTCAATAAAATAATAATAATAATAATAATAGAGTAATAACAACAACAATAATAATAATTTAAGCCCATATCTTTCAATCTCGATAACTTAGGCTCCGCTAATCCAAATTAATTTTTTCTCGAGCCTAATATGCATCTTTAATTACAATCTATCCAACGAGTCTAATATTTATATACTTATTATCACTCCGTCAATATCTACATTTTAACCCAAATTAAATTAAAATTTACTTTATATGCACTTTTATCCCTAAACTTTCAAAACATTAAAATATAGCATACAAAATTTAATTCCATTCTACCAAAATTTTCGGGACATTACATGGTTGCAAGTGGCGATTGTGGCAGTGGAGTTGGTAGTGACTGACCATTTGACATGTGACCAATTGTTTGGTCATCCATGACCAACTATTTAATTGTAACCTTAAAATTTGATAATCTATGACCAACAAATTTGAAAATATGTTACCAATATATAAATTGTGATCTATAATTTTTCATTTGTGACTAATGAAATAAACTGTGACATATAAGATTTTTGATTTGTGACTTTGAAATAATTTGTAAGCTACAAAATTTTTGATTTGTAACTTCAAAATAATCTGTGACCAATTAATTTAATGATATGTGACCAGTAAATAAATTTGTGATTTATAATTAAGAATATGTGATCATCCATCATGTAACTGTTACTTTATTATCTTTAGTTAATAAATATTTTTAATTAATTATATATATACTTGAATTTTGAACTATTTACCTCACTTATAAATTGGTGTAAACAATACATTTGAAATATGATTTTTTTTCCCTTCAGTAAAATGTATTAAATGGGCTCTTGGAGTAGAAACTTATACACATCACGTGCCTAAAATTGGTTTATGTGCCACTTTCTGCCATCTACCAAAATTTGAATTTTTTTTTTTTTTGTTTATTATTTATTGCAAAACTTTACGCTATGCAACTCGAGGAGTCAGATGAACTACTTACAAATATGGGCTAAAAAATCAAAATTTCTTGAAAGAGGATAAATAAAAAAAAAAAAAAAAATGGAACCCAAAGATATAAAAACTATGAAGGATTCTTATCATTTCTAGAGTTGATTTGAATACAACATTCCAACAAGAACAATTCTATCTATAAGTAGTCTTTACCTATTGACAAGGCATGTGGTACAAAATCAATATCACATTGTCCATTGAATTAAAAATGCAATCCAAATTTATAGAAAATGAAATGTGACACTTACTCTAGTGCCATGTATAGCTCTTCCTGAAATAATTCCTTGCATTAGCATTTACAGGGAACCCATGCTAAAAGATGCTACTTAATTTATAAGCATTCAATAAAATTTGCCATTTAGATCAAATGTTTTAGCAAGAAGAAAATAACGATTTATTTAATTATTTAGATGCTAATTAGCACACAAAATATTATTGCCATGATCCAAAAGATCAATACAACTTAATAAATCTACCAACATAAACAAGCGAAAAGCAGATGTACTTTCAACAATATTATTATCGATGCAAAGCCATCATCAACAAAACATTGATAGCAGCAGTTTATTTGAGACCGGAAAACGATGGTTTTCCAAAACTAAGTGGTTAACTTTTTGATTTCCTCGTCTTGTTCGAAATAAGCCATATCTTCCGCAAGCAAATGAACCCATGCTTCAATTCCATCATTGTTTTTGGTATTCATAAGCATGACAAGGTTTCTAATCGGAATGTTCGCAACACTTGTCCAAATAGGTTTTCCAAAACCAAAATCAGCTTCATAGAATTTAAACTTAGACCAATCAGTAAATCTTAGACCGTTTATGCCAGTCTCATTTAATTTTTCATTTGCACCCAAATAATAATCTACGAGTATGTTGTGTCCATTCTCAGAATTGAATAATATATTGGCACAGTCGGAAACGGCTTTCTTGGCATTATTACCGAGTAGAGGAACGAAGCTTTCAAAGTCCATGCTTTTGCTTTCATCTGCACTGCATTCTACCGTTGTTAGTAACACTAAGTTTCCACAAGAATACTTTGACAGAGGTGGAACTGTTCTTTCTCGAATGTTAACCTCCTGCATTATGACGCAGGCTCGTGGTTGCACATGTTTTGCGCGATCAGAGCGCAAAAGAGCATCAGCTAAGAACGAAGAAACGACAACCACTCTCGACGGGGGACGGTCATTGTTGCTTACTCTGTCTCTTAGAGTTTGTATTGCCTCTCTATCAAATAAAATCCTCTTGGTCACAGTGCTAGTATCCTTAGTACTCCTTGTGGATCCAAAAGCTGAATTTTCACCTGGCAAATAGAATTGGGAATCGAATTTTGGGCGAATCGGCTCACTTTTGTCTCCTAGACTGGCCTTGGCCCATGCAGATACGAATGTGCCAAATGAACATGCGTCAACAATCCTATGTGATATGCATATACCAATGGCTGTCCCACCACATTTAAATTTGGTTATTTGAACCGATAAAATTGGGTAAGTAGCTTCATCGGCTGCACCAATTTCCAGTGGGAGGAGATCGTTTAGCTCCATAGGTTCGACTCCAGACAGAATAATTTCATTTAGCGCGCAATCTAGTACTTGAGCTTCTACGTACTCAGCACCCTGGTCGCTACAATCAACGAAGTGATTCTCTTTGTTGTATCTTCCACCAAAAGGGTAAAATTGTGGCAAGATTTGCGCCAATGATATTTCCAAGTTGTTTACGCGTCTAATATTGTCGCTCGACTGATAGTAGAGAATTCCAACAACGTTCATCGTAGTATTAAGCTCGTCCAAGCACGATAACTTGTAGGTACAGAGGTTTTTGGGAGTTGGTATGCTTGGTTTTATAAACTTCCTGCTCATAATCTGGACCTTCATGGTTCTTCGAATGCGTTGGTCTTCGAAACCTAATGCAACAAACATAAAATGAATTTAATTAGATTTTAAGAAATAGTAGTGTGTGTATATACACATATTATGTTTCACCTGAAAATATTGGTAAGACTAAGAGGGTTGCAATGAGTGAGCTACATGCAAGAAATTGTTGATTATATAGGGCAAGTATCACATGGAGGAAAATTTTAAATGATTGTCGGCATAATTTTTATGTAGGGAAACTCTCAAATGGTTTCCCGAATTGTTTAGCAGTTTGGGAAAATTAATGAAGCTCCATTTTAAATAACTTTCATTTCTTGTAGAAAAGATTTATCAATTTTTAAAAGATATAACTTTAATAAAATTAGTTAAATCGATCCAAAAGCAATTTTTTAAATTTCAAAAACCTCTTTTAACTTCTCAAAAGTCATGTCAAAAAATCCTAAATCGTAATGAAATGATTGCCGTCATATTTTGTGTCTTACTTTGACCTATTAATCTAACTATTTGAGAAGATAAACGTGGCACATAATGAATAGTGACCCTAAAGCCAACTTTTACCCTTCTTGAGGGTGACTTTTGCACTGCTGGCCAATTTTCATCTGGATCCAAGGTTGGTTCTCCATGCCTTCATGACCCTTTGGGGGGCTTACAATAGTAAAAAACCGTCCACTATATATTTTTTTTTGACCATGTTACGTGTACCGAATTTTATTACCCAATTCTTTATCGATTACTCACAATAAGAGGTGGGGACTTATTTTGGAATTTTTAAATTGACACGGACCCCACGTGTATGTGAGAGGGTGTAAACAATTCGATACACCTTTGTGTGTACAAATAGAATTATGAGTGATGCTTGGGGTACATTATGGTATCCATTATATTGAAGTAGAATAATCCTAGAATTATTCTATCTTTTTACCGTCCAAAACTGTAAAGTTTTTTCATTTTTTTGGTAAAACTATCTTCCATTATTAGTCTTTTTTAACAATAATACATGCACGAGATTCGATATTGAGATGACAGGTCGGTTGAACAGTGGGCGATGGGAGTCAGGGAGTGCAAGTTTTCCTCTATTCTTG
>NW_019253338.1:13725-15412 GCF_002742605.1 Olea europaea var. sylvestris
AAATCTCCTGTAATAGCTAGCTAGACCTAAGAAACTATGAACCTCACCAATATTGGTTGGTCTAGACCAATTTGCTAAACTTCGACTTTAGATGGGTCTACCTCAATTCCATGTGTAGTCACAACATGACCAAGGAAGTCAATGTGATATAGCAAAAAATTCTCCTTTTAAAAAAAATAATAAAATAAAAAATAAAAAAATTGGCATAAGACTTCTCCTTTTGAAAAGTGTTCAATATCACTCTTAACTACTCTTCATGTTGCTGCTTATCCTTTGAGCATACCAATATATTGTCGATGAAGTCTATAATGAATCAATCTAGATATAGATGAAAAACTTGATTCATTAAATCCATAAACATAGATGGTGCATTTGTTAACCCAAATGGCATCGCCTTGAACTCATAGTGCCTGTACCACATTCTAAAGGCTTGAATTGGTGTTAACCTGATCTTGAATCTATTTTTAAGTACACCTTTGCACCCTTTGATTGATCATAAAGATCATCTATCTTTGGGGATGGATATTTATTCTTTATGATCAAATGATTAATAATTATTTGATTGACTGTGACTATTAAATTGATTGATATATGATCAATAAACAATAGGTGATCAATGAACTAGATAAGTTGTGAACAAGATGTAATTTGTGACTGTATAATTATTTGTGACTTATATTTTCAATTTGTGATCGATGAACAAATTATAACTTATAAAATTTTTCGTGATATATAAAAATTCTGATCTATGACTAGAAAATAATATGTGACTAATTAAATCGTTAACTTGTGATCAAAGTTTATAGATCTGTGACATTAATATATTTAATTAATTAAATATATAATTAATTAATTAAATCATAAATAAAATTTAATAAATATCTAATTTTTTAAATTGAAACTTTTGTTCTTAATTTTAAAATGGGTGATACTTAACTTCTTAGTAATAAATTTTTTCGTTCAATTAAAATAAAGTTATCTGTTTGACTGTTTTGAACAGATTTATAGCCTGTTCGTTAGTGATTTTGAGAATTGATTTTTTGACAGTTAGGAAAAAAGTAGAGACCACCTGTGAAAGAAGAAATAAAAAATTACGACTAGAATAGTTAAATAACGATCAAAAAAATCAATTTTTTTTGAGTGAAAAATCACTCCCAAACAGAGCCTTAGTTTTTATAGAATAAAATTTAATAGTTTAAAGATATTAAAGATTCTATAATCCCATTCAGTTTGACTGGTGATGAACCCATTTGGTATATTTTTTGCTTTTATTTTTGTTTCCTATAGAAAAGTTTTCAAAGGAATTTAATTAATTTTTGTTTGAAAACTAATTGTTAAAAGAGTTTTCTATTTCGAAAGCACTTTTAAATAAAGTCACACTGGCCCAGTTTTCTCCAAAAACTCTTCTAATTTAAAAAAAAAAATCCATTTACAAAATTAGTTAAACGAGTTCAAAAGGAATATTTGGATCTCAAATGCTCCTTTTGCAAAAGTCATGTCAATTAGGCCTGATACATTCCTTCTGCCAACAATCGAACATAACCAATCATTTCTATATAGTAAAAAGTTGTGCATGAATTTATGACACCAAATATTTACCCAAGAAAATAATGTCTATAATTCTACTGTGTCAAAAAGCATATAAATTCAATTCCATTCAGATCCTCATTTCCTATAAATATATATA
>NW_019253338.1:16126-34231 GCF_002742605.1 Olea europaea var. sylvestris
TATTAAATCACGTTAATATTGTGCAAACGAGCTAAAACGTAAATATTTTACTTATTGATACATGATTGGTTACAACACTTGAAGGCAGGCAAGCCATACCAATTATGGATACAGTAGCAGTAGCAGCAGCAGCAGCAGCTTCCTCCAATGGAAAATCTTAATCCAGATTCTCTACGAAGTACAGCACGAAAACTATAATTTACTTGTTTAAGAATATGGCATCATAAAGATAACACAATAGAACCTGGGACAATACGAAGTGTCAATGCCTATTATTCCTCCTTTCTGACTTGATAGCTTCGTAAGACGTCATAACTTCCTTGAATTTTGATTCGGCAAAATCTGCAGAACAAAAAACAAAAATGATCACTCACCCCAGGCTAATTATGGATTAATTTAAAATCCATAAATTCCCACCTTTGTCATCCTGATTCTGATCTGGGTGAAACTCCTTTGCCTTCGTCCTAAAGGCTGACTGAATGCAAATATATAAAAATAGGGAATGAGAGAAGAAAATAATTGCAGACAAGATGGCTTTAAAATAACTCATATACTGACTCGAAAGAATTCAGCATTGACCATGAAACTCAAATTGGATTTGATCATTAATTGATTTCTTTTCATTCGTTTAGCATGACTTCAACGACATAAGCAACTCTAAATGTAAATAGTTGTACAAGCAAATTTTTAGCACCACCACCATTTAAGATAGCACAAACAAGCATGTTATACGCATAGTGGGCAATCCATTTTTCATGATATTATGAATGGATCAAGTATATCATGGCGAATTTTTCAGAAGAATGTGCCTTCCACAATAGAATCCAATAAGTGAGATTTCAAGTAAGTGTTTACATCGTCTTCTTCTGCCCCAAGTAGAGAAGTTTCCAATGTGATTGTTCCCGAGCGAATCGAATTGGAATAAATTTTTCCATCCTCTTGGACTACGATTAGAGATTTTTTGTTGACTTCCACTACATAAGCAACTCCAAATGTAAATAGTTGTACAAGCGAATTTCTAACACCGCCGCACCATTTAAGATAAGCACAAACAAGCGCGTTATACACAGTGGGCAATACACAAAGGAGATATATATAAATGTTCCAATAATTTGACTTATTTGGAGATAACTAGAAGAGTAGGAGCTTCGTAGGCATCATAAATGTGGTATTAATTATATCATGTTGCTTGGGATATGGAACCAAATGTACTGTAGATGAACAGATCATGACACTCAAAAGATTTTCCAAATGACCACACCTTTCAGAAAATGAGATTTGCTACCCTTTCCTATTAATGGCATCGCAATATAAAAAGAACTAAATAACATAATCTTGGGAACTGTTTTATGACAGAGGTTGTAGTCTACTGGAAGAAGCCTAAACCAACTAACATGGTGATCAAGGAGAAATCGAGTCTCATATTCCCTTCATTCTTTCGCTGACCATCTAAAGCTCAATGGAATTTTAATCAATTGCTGTCCCCATAAATCCCAAGTCTTTATTTTTATCTAGTTTCTCTAGGCCTACAAAAATAAGAAGAATGAGAAAAGTGAAAACCATTTTTTTCTTTATGTTCCTATTTCTTCCCTCCTTTCATATTTTTATCATCTCTTCACATCAATTGTCCTAGTCAACTAAATAAAGAAAAATTTAGAAGTATCTCTACAGATCTATAACTTTCTAAACTCTTTCCTCCTCTTATTTTCTAAAGGTCCGTTTCAACAAAAATAGGCTGTAAACAAAAACAAAAACCATGTCATAATTGAAAAAAGCTGGTATATTGCGCATAATGCATCACTTCATTCACAACCATAAAAATGATCCATAAGAAAATAATAGAAACATTGGCTAATACCTTTATCTCATCATCTGTGTACGGTTTTGTCCTCAACCTGTTGCAGAGAAAGAAAAAGCAAAGTGTTCAACCTTTACGTAGAACTATAGCTTATCATATGGATACAAGAATTAGTTAAATGTTCGTTATAAAACAACGTTATAGTCTAGCCAAATAATAAACCAAATTATGATATAAACGTATTTATAATGATGGTAGAAGAAACTTAGAAGTTAAGGTAAAAGTAATGTGAGAGAGCAATCTCATTTCTTTCATTGTGCAATCAATATGCTTTCACTGTCTTAATAAATTGCTATGTTACTTAAAAAAATCATTTCTATAATCTATAGCTCTGCATGAAAGTCCTTTCTGATTTTATCCAGAATGCATTAACCATAGTATATCCGCCTACAGCATTAGCTTGTCAGTTGATAAGACCAAACAAGAATTGAAGTACAACATTATCTTTTCATACAACTTTCTACTCCTCGAGTCACATTAAATTTTATTCCACTTACAGAAAAGTATGTGATTTGCTTTTACCTAAAAGTTATTCTCGAATGCAACATCTACTTTCTGAATTTGGATCAACTTTTAGGTTACCGTTCTCAACTTTTTAAAATTAACACAAGTTTTCCATCATTCTCTCTCCTCATTTTGATATGATGACATCAAAAACATTCTACAAACAGCGATTGAAATAATCAGTGGTTGAAATAATCGGATTAGTTACTAATAATCTAAACTCCACTGTAAATAGATGAGGAGATGATCAGCTTTCGAAAGACTTAAAATTATGAACACGAAATTTCGGTGCATGATATCAAACAGAATAGGCCTAGTCAACTTTACAAATTAGTAATGTTAGATGTACAGTTATTTTGTTACCTAATTTGGTGTTGTGTAGCCTATAATTGTATACGTTTTATTGATGCCCAATGCAAGGAAATAAAATTTCCCAGCAATTTCCTCTCTTATTTTCTAGACGGTATTAGAGCAACATTTTTGACCTGGATTCATTCCTTGAAAAACCCTAGCCCCAGTTTGATTTTCTTTCTTCTCGAAAACCTTAACTTCCCACAATGTATGAAATCCCCTCCAGGCCCTCTCGAAACTGTAGCTCCAATTCTTATTCCCATTCTATTTAGATAACCATCATGGAGACAACTTTCTACACTGGTCTCAGTCAGTGCATATGTATATTCAAGGCAAAGGAAAATTTGGGTATTTGACTGGCGACATAAAGGGATTGTGTGCACTCTAGTCCTTCCTTGACGATAAGACGATCAAGTTCCCAGACATTTTGGAACTTATGCTGTATGGCGTCCAACACAGTTGGAACCGACACATCTCCTCCTTTATTACCATGTTATGGGGTATCTGGTGAGAAGGAAGCTAATTATGTCACTTGGGATGTTTAAAACTCCATGATTATTGCCTCACTGGTTAACTCATTGGAGGCAAAAATACCTCGAACTACATGTGCTATTCAACCACTCAGGATCTCTATTAACCAGATGTACTCTGACCTTGTCAACAATCCCAGATGTACGAACTGCAACTCCAGCTAGGAAGAAATTCGACAAGGAGGGGACAACATCACCAAATACTTAAATATCTTTAAGAGACTGGCAGGACTTGGATCTCTTCAATGACTATCAATGAAAATTCCAGATAACTACAATCACCACATAAAGATGGTTGAAAATCGTATCTACAAGTTTCTCGTTTGCTTGAATAAGGAACTTAATAAGGTAAGAGGAAAGGTCGCTCATGGAGGTCCTCTACCCTCACTTAAAGAGGTACTTACTGAAACTCAGAGGCAGGAGACTCGTCGTGGTGTTAAGCTTGGAAAAAAGGGGGCAGGGATGACAAAAAAAAAAAAAACTCTGCTCATGCAAAACATAACTAGGCCTTATAAGGATAAACTCAAAAGACTTGAAAGAATACTTGCTGATGACTTGGAAATCAAAGACTTGGAAACCTTGATATACTTCCTCGGTACATAGTTTGCTAGATCAAAAGGAGGGATTATAGATTCTCGACAAAAATATGTGCTAGACCTCTTGAGTGAGACAAGCCTACTTAGATGCAAGGAAGCAGAGACACCAATTGAACTGGATCAAATATTCCAATTAGCTAAACCAGAGGAAGTGAATGACACTGAATGATTTCATAGACTTGATGATTGGCTAATTTATTTGTCACAGTTGCCCAAATATAGCATTTGCAATGAGCATGGTAAGTCAATTTATGCATCCACCAGGACAATACACTTTGAAGCAGGTCATCTACAAGTTGAGGCATATATAGATGCAAATTGGACTGGGAGTATAACTGATTGAAGATCAACTTCCGGCTATTGTACTTTTGTTGGAGGAACTATTCTTAACGCAACAAAAAGTAAAATGTGGGTGTAAGAAGTAGGCTGAGTTTAGATCAATAGTTCATGGAATTTGCAAAGTACAGTGAGTCAAAAGAATCCTAGAAGAATTAAAGATCTTAAGCCCCTCGCCAATGAAGGTCTATTGTGATAACAAAGCAACTATCTAAATAGCCCATAAATCCTATTCTTGATGATGGAACAAACATGTCGAGTGGACAAGCAAGATCATCAAAGAGAAGAAAGATAACGGGCAAATTTTTATGAACAATACACCAAGGGTTGAACAAGTTGTAGACGTATATCACTAAAGGACTGCAGAGGAAACAATTTAAGAAACTTATAGGCAATGGAAGACATCTTCAAACTAGCTTGAGGGGGTAAAAGAAGTACAAATATAAATCCTATTCTTGATGATGGAACAAACATGTCGAGTGGACAAGCAAGATCATCAAAGAGAAGAAAGATAACGGGCAAATTTTTATGAACAATACACCAAGGGTTGAACAAGTTGTAGACGTATATCACGGACTGCAGAGGAAACAATTTAAGAAACTTATAGGCAATGGAAGACATCTTCAAACTAGCTTGAGGGGGTAAAAGAAGTACAAAGGATACATGATATAATTCATTTAAAGAGATAGCCATCTCAAAGTTGGAAACTGGCACGATTTATGAGAAGGATTACTTGTCCTTCAGGTGTTCTATACCTACCACTTTGTTACCCATTCAGTGCATAAACATGGAAATGATGGAGATATGTAAAAGTGTATATTAAAAAAAAACATGGAAAATAATTTAGATCAGATTAGATCGACATATTTTGATAAGATCGTAATGCATTAGAAATTTAGATTTAAGTTATTTACAACAATAAAAGATCTAGGCTACAAACTATAGAGACTATTAGTATGCTTGAATCAGAATTATAAGTATATTGAAATTTTCCTCCTATATTCTTCATGTCTTCACCTTAATCTTGTACTCTCTTAAGTGGTATCAGAGCCTACCCATTCCTTTGGCCAAAAATCCCTTAAGAATTACTTTTCATGTATTGTTCATTGCAGCATGTTACTGTTCACTTTAAAAGGCACTGTCATTAGTTAGTTTAACAAAAGTACATGGTTCATGTTATACTTGTCAGTATGACGATAATCTTCCTATTACTATTCCTGTAGAAGTTTGTCAAGAGAGTGAATAAAAAAAAAAAATTAAAAAAGAGTTCTTAATAAAAAAAACAAAGGGAAGGAGGAAGTAGAAAAAAATTGAGAGAGAATGAGGAGAAGAAGGGAAAAACATAGAAGAATTAAGAAAGAAAATTTTCAATATACTTGTAATAGTGATTCAATCTCAACAATAATACTCTATATAAATTGAAGCACTAGTTCCCCCATATAGTTGTAAAGAACTTGAATTAACAGGAACACCTAATGTTAAATTGGTTTTCCGTTCCCCTTTCAGTCGAGGGAATACACTCTTATTAGCTAAGAATTACAGCAAATTTGGTAAGTTATCTAACTATAGTAAGAACTAATTAGCCTATTTACCGTATATAAATTACAATCATATCTCATAATACATGCTATATATGGCTAACATCCCCCCTCAAATTGATGTTGGTTGATCAAAAAGCATCAATTTGTCAATCATGAATTGATGGCGATGACAATGACAATGAAAAGATAGGGCCTTGGTAAAAACATCAGCAGTTTGATGTTCAATGGAGATGTGAGGAAATGTAATCACATGTTGATCAAGTGCTTCACGGATAGAATGACAATCTACTTCAATATGCTTCGTGTACTCATGAAATACAGGATTGGCAGCAATCTGAATAGCGCTGATGTTATCAGCATAAAGCAAAGTAGAAGCAAATTGAGGGATACCAAGTTCGCCTAACAAACCTCGAAGCCACACAATCTTTGAGCAAGCAAAAGACATAGCACGATACTCGGATTGGGTAGAGGACTTTGAGACCCTATTCTGCTTCTTACTCTTCCAAGATATAAGTGCATCACCAAGAAATATGCACCAACCAGTAACTGAACGTCAAGTGTCTACACAGCCAGCCCAATCAGCATCGCTGTACCTTTTAACCGTAAAGAATTCCCTGTAGAGAAAAACAACCCTCAACCAGAGGTACCCTTGAGGTAACGAAGAATTCTTCGTACGGCAGCTAAATGTGGTTGACGTGGAGTCTGCATAAACTGACTGACCTGTTGTACAGCAAAAGAAATATCGAGTCGAGTAATTGTCAAATAGTTCAAACTCCCTACAAGCTATTGATATAAGGATGGATCCGATAAAAGTTCCCTGTCAACTTGGATGAGCTTGATATTGACTTCCAAAGGTGTAAGTACGGAATTCCCAGATTGAAGGCCAGCTGAGATGAGAATCTCTTGGGTATACTTGTGTTGATGTAGAAGCAAACTATTAGGATAGGAATGAACCTGAAGAACAAGAAAATACTGTAGAGAACCAAGATCTTTCATATGAAAAGAGGTGTTAAGATGCTGCTAAAGTTGCACAATCGATTGAATATCAAAACCTGTTATGACAATGTCATTCACATATACTAAAAGCACAACAAGACTTGAGGCAGTAGTTTTAAGAAGCAAGGAGAAATCAAACTGACTCTAAGTGAAATGAAAATCCAACAAAGTAGTATGGAACTTTTCAAACCAACCGCGTGGTGCCCGTTTCAATCCATATAAAGAGCGCCTCAACCGACAAACCTCAGTAGAAGAGTGAGAGAACATACCAGGAGGACTCATATATATTTCCCCCTTCAAATCACCATGTAAAAATGCATTTTTCACGTCCATCTGCCGGAGAGACCATCCTCTAGAAGCAGCTATAGCCATAATAGTTCTCGTCGTAGTCATCTTTGCAACAGGTGCGAAGGTCTCCTCATAATCAAGAACATGCTCCTAATAGTTCCCAAGAGCCACCAATCGGGCTTTATATCTCTCTACAGTACCATCAAGCCGAAGTTTAATCGTATATACCCATTTGCATCCAAGAAGTTTTACCCCATCAGGACATGGAACGATGTCCCAAGTATGATTATCCTGAAGTGCCTGAAGTTCTTCCTGCATAGCTTTCCGCCAACAAGCATGAATAGAAGCTTAAAAGTAAGATTTGGGTACAGAAGTAGTATCAAGGGTAACCTGATTAGCAATATGTGGAAACCCATACTTATCTGGAGGGCGTGAGACTTGAGATGATCGTCGACGGTCAGTGATGATGGGATCATGCGAGGTTCAGTGTCCGAAGGTGGCAATAAAGGACATCGCTGATATACAAATCCGGGCTTAAAGAGCTCAACATTACAAGACATCATCAAACTTAGGGAGCTGAATAGAGGCAGAATCATGAACACGAGACTGGAAGAAATATTGATTGTCAAAGAAAATTACATTTCAAGAAATACGAATTTTGTTAGCATCTGCATCATAACACACAAACCCTTTGTGTGAATTATTATACCCGAGGAATGCACATCGAGCAGCCTGAGCAGTAAGTTTCTGACGTTCAATAGAAGGTAAGTGAACAAAACAGATACACCCAAATATATGAAGTGAATCATACTCGGGTGCAACATTAAACAATCGAGAGTACGGAGAGTCAAATTGTAAAGTTGGAGAGGGAAGAGGATTAATCAAATAAGCAGCCGTCGATAAAGCTTCAACCCAAAATCTAGAGGGCACAAAAGATTCAATTAATAAAAAACGAACAACATCTAGAAGATGACAATTTTTATGCTCAGCAACCCCGTTTTGTTAGGGAGTGTAAGGACAAGATCATTGGGAGAAAATCTCTTTTGTTTTTAGATATTCCTGGATATTGTTGGACATATATCCCCCTCCACAGTCAAAACGAAGTATCTTAATTCTAGTATAAAATAGGGTCTCAACAAAAGCAACAAAGTTCTTAAAGATGGAAAACACATCAGTTTTAGATCGCAGGAAATAGACCCAAGTGAAATGACTATAATTATCAATAAATGTTACGAAATACTTATACTAAGCATGCAAAAGTATAGGACTTACACCCCATACATCAGTATGAATAATCTCAAAACACGTGGAAGCCCGAATACCATGCGAAGGAAAAGTTAAGGCTCTACTTTTACCAAGTTTACAAGAATTGCAATCAAAAGACACGAGGAAATGAATTTTTATTGCCCAAATAACCATTCTTTAATAGATGAGTTAAAACATTAGATTTAGGATGTCCCAATTTCTTATGCCAAGCATTACTATCATTAGCAATAGCAGTACAAGCAACTGAATCAAAAATGGAAAACTGAAGAGGAAATAAATGTCCCACTTCAGGCCCCTTCGGATCACTTTCCTCGACGCTTGATCCTGTACACAACCACCACTCCGATTAAAACAATTTCACAATTATCATCTACCAATTGTCAAAAAAAAATTAAATTCGTAGATAATTCTGGTGACACAAATACATTGGTGAAAGAAGATCCCAAATTTCCAATTGCAGTAATAGGAAGAGTACTCCCATTGGCAATTTGAATAAATTGATCATCTTTATACTTTCGAATATCATGTAGAGCTTCTGTATTACCTGTCATATGATTTGAGGCTGCAGAATCGACCAACCAAGGAACAGCAATTAGATTTTTCTTACCTTGAAGATCAAGAGCAGAAAAAGCAAAAACAATCTGTTGAACCATTTTAGGTGTAAGAGTAGATGGAGAAGCAGTTGGAGTGGAAGCAGAGGAGACAACAGCTAAATTAGACTGGATAGCGGTGCGAAAGGTTGGGCCTTGTCTATTCTGAGGTCGCAAGTGACAATCTTTAATGATATGCCCATCCTTTTTGCAGTAATTACAAAATTTCTTACTGCAGTTCTTTGCAATATGCCCAAACTCCCTGCAACTATAGCACTGTATCTGAGTTTACATTTTGCCCTTTCCTTGAGCAGCATACACCACATTAACCATCTCATTAGAGTTAAGTGGCAAGACGTTATTCTTCACGTGATAATTCTCCCAAGCATATGTCCAAAGAGGGAACACGAGTACGGTTCAGTAAAGCAGCCCTTGCAGTCTGAAATTTTGGTCTCAACTCATCAAAAATTGATCTCTTTGACTTTCAGCATGGACAACTTGAAGTGCAGCTAAAGCTTCTTTGGGAACCTTGGAATAAGTCATTCCAGAATATTCACTCATAGATTAAGGAATCCAGAATAGAATTGATCAACAGAAAGATTACCCTATTTATAGTAGCAATTTCTAATTCCAATTGGAACTTCCAGGCAGAGTTGTCTTGATAGTAAACACGCCTAAGGTAATCCCACATTTCTTTAGTAGTAGTGAACGAACGAAGATTGTTGACCATATGTGGTTCAACGGAACTCAGTAGCCAAGAAGCAATCTTGGTATTTTTACTGTCCCATGAACTAAGTTCTTTGATATCAGTCGGAGCCTTAGAAGACCCATCCAAATGACCCCATAATTCTTTCCCTTTCACAAACATCCTGAACTGAAATTCCCAACTCAAGTAATTTTTTCCATTAAAACGAATAATTGAATTTTCTCCAGACATGGTGAAATTTAAAGATTTAACAACTCAATTCCAATAAAATATCTAGTCCAGCTAAATTAGTTGGGCTCAAAATTGAAAGTTAGGCTTCCTCCACAATTAAATCCAAACACGTTACAAAATCCAATATCAAACAATAAATAAATCCAATGCACCAACAAGGCCCAATAATGGAATGTCCAGACAAAAGTGTTATATAGCCCAATTAGCAGGAATCTAAACCAAAGCCCAATAAAGTCCAGTAATGAAAACAACGGACCAATAACAGGAATATACCTGCCGAGAATCAATATCCCTTGCCAATCACCATTCACTAAGAAAAATCCAAGAAAAAAATGGATCTGTTGATCCACCGCCAAGAAGAGAGAGCCGACTGAAAGGTCCCCCCCATTCGATGACTCCAAGAGCAGCGACTTCCAAACGAAGAAAATCGCACCAAGAAACCCCGAAAGCCGTAACCTAAAATTGGCCACAGATAGTCCAACAACCAGAAGACATCGGTGACCAATTCCTGACCACCAACTGCCCTTTACTCTCTACAAATTGCTGACAGATCCTCTAATGAGTATTCTGACATCCCAAGGCCGAGGTATTTTCTATAAGAATCCAAAACCGAGATGATACTTTGAAGAATCTAAGAGGGCTCTGATACCATGTTAAATTCGTTTTTCGTTCCCCTTTCAATCGAGGGAATACACTCTTATAAAGCTAAGAATTACAGCAAATTTAGTAAGTTTTCTAACTATAGTAAGAACTAATTAGCCTATTTACCGTATATAAATTACAACCATATCTCATAATACATACTGCTATACATGGCTAACACCTAATACATCAAAGCTTATCAAATGTCAAAATCATTGTAATCTTATCTACACAAATCTAATTTAAAATAAAATAAATCTGAAAAAGCTAAACTATCTTCCTTCTTTTGTAAAATATATTTCTACGTTTCTATTATTCTAATTGCATGCCTCTATGATCCTGAAAAGATTGAAGGGAAATATCAAAGTCTCGTTCGTGTAGTAATGTACAAGCTTGTCCCTATTTGAGACTAAGGTATGTCTGTAGCCAATAGCACCACCACTCTTTTTGAAAATACAATACAATACAATAGTCAATACAGCATCCCTATCCCATTTCAAATGTCCTTCATCAGACAATAAATAATTGTATTTTGTTGAAAATAAGAAATATTATCAACTTAGCTACTTGCAAATTCTTCTCATTTTATTTGATAGATTAGGTATTGGTTAACATCTGCAACATGTAATATACCTGTCAAGGCCAAGGACTGAGTAATGGTGTGATAATGAAGTTCTTGCACTGGCCCGAGGAGTCTCTCTAAAATTATTATCCTTATCCCTGTATGATGTATCCGCTTTCCAGTACCAATCGTCCCTCCGAAAATGTTGATGATATGCATTTGGATCATTTTCTGTCCATCTCTCATAACTTTTTCTGAATTTATTTCTCTCTCTATAGAATACACTTTGCATTCGCCTAATTCGCTCCTACAAAAAGCATAAGATAGATGAATATGATAGTAAGATTAAACAGATTTCAGTACAAACAGAATGAAAGATCATAAGGAGTTTGCAAGAAAATCAAGTATGATAGAATTTTCAATTAAGAGAATACCATGGTCTACTTTATTGCTTCTCAGTGAAGGAAGTGCAAAGAGCTCTCTTTATCCTTCAACAGAAAATAAACTATTCTGAACTCGTAATTTTTTGTTCGGTTTGTGGAAAAAATAAGGGTTTTCACAATGCAGTCTATAGGTGCAATATCCATGAGCGCAGTCAGAAGTGAAAAGGAAAAGTGCACTTGTACTATTGTTAAATCAGAATTCTCTTGAATTCCATTTTATCTTTGAACTTCAGTTGAAACTTTCAAGTCCTTTGAAAGAATTTTGCAAGGTTATTATGTGCATTTTGACAATCATCTTTTCATTTAGAAGTTCTCAAATAAATAGTTTTCAAGAGATCTCCTCCAAATCACTGGTATGGCTATCGAAATAGTGAGCATCAGCATTTCGGTTCCAAATCCAAGTGGCAGCGTAAGATCCTTTAGCTATTGTTCTTGAGAAATGGCCCGGTCACTGCATCTCCATAGTCTTTAAACAAGAACCCATCAAACTCAAAAAGAAAAGGACGGATAGAAATAAGCCCTTCAATTAATAGTATTTTCAGTAAACTGCATTTTCAGCTACACCAAAGCTCCATTCGAGTTTGATCTATTAAAAGATGAACAGAAAGATATACTTTTTAAATATTTTCAATCAAAGATCTGAATAATAACTTATGCTAAATGAATACAAATAATATTTACTGCCGCCTACTGTGTTAGGATTTTGGAATAGTAACATCAATCTGCTATGTGAAACGATATATAGATCAGAATAAGAGCATAAATTACAAATTTCATACAAAGAAAGAACGAGAATAGGAACAATATAAATTGAATTTCACCACTCTTTCCATTTCTTCTTCATATTCTTCTTGCATACGGTGATTATATCTTCTCCAGGCCTCCTCCTGAAATTTCGTTCTGGAAGAACGGCCAGTTGAGCATTTCCACGATGACTGAGACCTGTTCAACTTTTTGTAATACCAAAGCATCCCAATTTGAGTATGTGTTATGAATAACCAAAAGGAAATGACATTTAAGGACGGCAAAACTGAAGCAATTAAAAGAGTGCCTATAGCAAAATTTTGCCAATGTATTATATAAGCAACTACTTGTTCTTATAACTTTATTTGGGAATCAGCCACAGACAGAGAGAAGGGAATGGAGGAAAGTTGCTACACCTACTCATCAAAAATATTGAATGTCGTGAACTATAGGTATCTGAAAAAATATCCCTAAGAAAGACAAAACAATTGAGAACTATGAAACCAACAGTTACCTGAGTGTAGATCCAATCAACCGTTGTTCGCAATTGGGTAACCTGCGACAAAGATACTCCCAGTTATAAAGTAGGGAAAAGCTTTTAAATGCATCACATTACAAACTTTCACCACTTATAGACTAACAAACCAAGTCTATACCTAGAATATTTGAAATGAATGCATGCAAAAAAAATATATATTTCAAGTTTTTCACTCTCTTCCACAAGATTCTGCTTGCCATTATCCTGTTCATCCCCCCTGGAGGGGTATTCTCACAATCACAATTTCTTCTTGCTGCTTTTGTAATTTTAGGTTCTGTGACAAGCAATATTGTGCTTCCATGTCAATTTGTAAGATTATAAGGTTCACCTTGGGAAACAACTCCTCTGAATTTAGGTATGATTTGTTATGAACCCTCACCGTGTTTACAGCTTCAGTGAGAACCGAGTTGGCTATTTTTCCATCTCTCTACTTCTCTCCTTTTAAATCTATGATGTCATCATGCTCAGGAGCCTAGGTAGCAGGATGGGATCTCTCATAAACTTCATCGGGAAGTGAAAAAAAGGATAAAAAATGCCATGTCTCTCATAGCTGAAGATATAAATATGAAGGAAGTGCTGGATCATTACATGAATGAACAGAAGGAATGAAATATCCTCCAAAATTCAAAAATATGGAGGAATAGGAATCTTGATAATGACCAGGAAAAGCAACCAGGGAAAGACAGAAGCATTCCCAGGCAAAAGGAAGTAATCTGAAGTGCTGGGAATAGAACAAGCTGATGCAATGCAGCCAGGAAAATCTTAAAGCCTGGAGAAGAAAGCAATAGGAAATTTTCCAGATTTAATTACTGACATATTGTTAGTCACCAAGAGTATAGTAATTTGAAATACAGATGTCCATCCCTAATATTCACTAAATGCCTTTGAGAATTCTCTTACCTACCAGGTGAAACTGAAAAGTAATTTCACTTGCTAATTAATGGATATGTTGGCATTCCCTCCAGAAGCCCCACAAACCAAAGCGGCGAAAAACAAATAGAATTTTCTAAAAAACCGGCTAACAAGGGTATTACTGCATATGAGAGCATAGTAAATGTTGAAGGTAATATCCAAAATAGGATTCATTTTTGCCAGAGCATTCAAGTCAGCTATATTTGACACTAGTTTGCCATAATGCTGAAACAATGGCAACAATTGATTCTTCCATCTAAGCGTTCATCCTTTTTCCTTGTTCCTGTTCCTAAATCTTCTTGTGGTTGTTCCCAAAGAAATGATAGTCAAGTGAGCATACTGTCTTTAATAACTAAAATAGTACTCAGAACGTTATGTAACAAGGAAACAACCAAAAGTCTATTTAAGGTCAAAAACTAAGAATTAGTAGAATTTGAGTTTATCTTAGTAGTTTTATTTGTTAGGAGCTTGATAATAGGAATGTTATCTTTTATTTCAATTTTTTTATAGGAAGTTTAATTATTTTCAAAGTCCTGCGTATAACAGGGCTGAGGGCGATGTTTAGTGACACACCTGAATTATATGAATAAAACTATTTTTCTTGCCATCAATTCTTTCCATTGATCCCCTTTTCTCCTTCATCTTATTATTCTTTATCAAATATGTGCATTCTTGCATTAGGGGAGGAAATGACTGGTGTTCAATTTCCCTGTGATTCCATGTGTCATTGCTTGACAAAGACAAAGAAAACAAGAATAGCTGTGCTAAGCCTTAATGAAAGGGACAATGTGCTATAAGACTGTATTGAATCCACTAGTTGTCAATTTTTCCCATTTTCCATCAAGAAGGTCACTGGATGACTATGAACTGCTAATTCTCACTTTTCTCACAGTTCTTTAGAAACACCTTGGAGCTTATTGAACGAGAAATGATCACCACTAGCTAGCCTGACTTCTCCATACCAAAGACCCCAGGAAATGGGCAGCAATGTTCTCTTAAAAGTGGAAATAAAGTTTTTGAAGAGAGTGTGCGATTATCACAAGAAATCTGAATTACAGTTAACAACAGTTGAAATCCTTGTAGAAACTAGTACAAAATGATATTTTTAGTTTTCCGCACTCAATTGGCATATTTAGGCACATAGTCTGCAAAACAATATGAATATATACCTTCAAATTACTTGCTCAAGGAGAACATGTGCATATATCATTTCAGCATCTAGAACAATTTTCAATTTATTTTTATTTTTATATATTTATGTCTGTTGAACCAGTAAAAGAAGCATGTAGTTCAAGATTATCATTGAAATAGCAAGTCAAAAGGTTTATAATAACCATGAAACATTGAGGTAAAGACTCGGAAATTAGGAAACATATAATAGCATTTATGGACTGATAATGCCAACCTAATCTAAGGAGTTAAAGTAAAATCCTCAAGATAAAGGATTTCATCCAGAAATTATTCTTAGAGTTCAATTCTGTTGTCCATGTGGCTCATATAGAGTGGAACACAAGCTCAGGATCAAATGGACCGATGCCGACGAGGAGCGGAGCGCATCGAACGGAACGGAACGGAGCTGAGCGACGACATCGACCTTGCGTGGGTTTAATTCACTGTCTGGTTGTTAGGGATGCTGAATGGGTTGGGAGTGCAGGGACAACGCCCCGCGGTACGGTATAGGGGTATTTTCTGTACGGGCCTTAAAGTCTTATATGGGCTCAGGCTATGATTAGTATAAATAATATGTTGTAACCCTATTTTTAACAACTGAATAAAGAAATCTCCGCTTCGCTCTCGTGGACGTAGGCACATCGCCGAACCACGTAAAAGTCTTATGTTGTTTTTCATTTTCATCTCTTTAATATTGCGCATAAAATCCAACAACTGGTATCAGAGCCAGGTTCGGATGGTGAGTTCTTCGATTGCAAAATTTGATGTGATGAAGTTTGACGGATCTGGGAACTTCGGATTATGGCAGCGAAGGGTGAAGGATTTGTTGGCGCAGCAAGGGATGGTGAAGGCACTATCTGGGAAGAAACCAGAGGGTACGTCAGATACCGATTGGGAAGAGCTCGAGGTGCGAGCAGTTGGTACAATTCGGTTTTGTTTGGCGGACGAAATCATGTATCACGTCATGAAAGTTGAGTCTCCGACAGAGGTTTGGGAGAAATTGGAGAGTCGTTATATGTCAAAATCTCTCACGAACAAGCTGCATCTAAAGTAGCGGCTGTACGGGCTGAAGATGTTAGAGGGTACGGATCTGATTCAACACACCAATGTGTTCAATCAAATCATCAGCGATCTATTGCGACTTGAAATCAAGTTTGATGATGAAGACAAGGCAATGATTTTGTTGTGCTCACTTCCTCCTTTGTACGACCATCTGGCGACCACGTTGACTTGGGGTAAAGAGACTCTCGAATTGGAGGAAATCACATCAGCCCTGTTAGCCTACAACCAGCGGAAATTGCGTACTGGTGAAACTTCACAGGGTGAAGGGTTGATCGTAAAGGGCTACCAGGATCGTGGGAGAAGGAAGGACAAGGGTGTTTCTTTTAGAGGGAACACAAGATCAAAATCTAGGAATCAAAATAAGAAAAACGTCAAGTGCTACAAATGCCATCAGATGGGCCACTTTAAGAGAGACTGTCCCAATAAGAAGCAGAGTGATGAAAGGAAAGGTGATGGGTCCTCAAGCTCAGCTAGCGTTATAGAAGGAGACTCGGATTCTGGAGATGGAGACATGTTATCAATCTCTGCAGGTAATTCTATAAAATTAAATGACTGTTGGGTACTTGATTCAGCCTGTTCATATCACATGTGTCCTCACCGGGATAGATTTCATTCATATCGTTCTGGTAATTTTGGATCTGTTCTGATGGGTAATGATGCATCATGTAAGGTCATTGGAATGGGATCCATAAAATTTAAAATGTTCGATGGTGTGATAAGGACCTTGAAAAATGTTAGGCATGTACCTGAGTTGAAAAAAATCTAATTTTTTTAGGCACTTTAAACACAAATGGTTACTCTTATAAGTCAGAGTGTGGGGCTCTAACAGTGAAGAAAGGGACTATGATTGTGATGAAGGGTTAGAAATTAGTAGGGAATATCTACAAACTACTCGGGGATACAGTTGTAGGTGGAGTTGCTACAGCAGAATTTGAGTCAGATGACACTCTTCTATGGCATATGCGACTGGGGCATATAGGAGAATGTGGCATGATTGAGCTTCACAAGAGGAATTTGTTGAAGGGGGTAAAATCATGCAAGCTGAATTTCTGCAAGTTCTGTGTACTTGGAAAGCAGTCCAGAGTACAGTTCAAGATGGGAAAGCACAAGACAGAGGGAATTCTTGATTACGTGCACTCAGATGTTTGGGGACTAGTGAGGGAGTTTGATGAGGACATCCTTATAGTTGGACTTTTATTATTGGTTCAGTATTTTAGTTGGACTTTTATTATTGTTTCAGTTGGACTTTTATTTAAGTTTACGTATTTTAATTAGGACTTAAATAATGGGCTTGGCCCTATATTTCTAGGTTTTCATTATTTAAACCTATCATTGGTTTGTAATTCAGTAGTTGATGAATTTTGATTAAATTATAACGTTGGCTTCAGCCGTTTGCCTCTCTGCTCCCTGTCTCTGTTCTTCTTCCTCTCTCCCTTTCTACCATCTCTTCTTGTTTTAGTTATTGAATCATTCACCCTACATCAAATTGGTATCAGAGCTAAACTGGAGAATTCTCACTGCAACAAAAAAAAAATTTTCCTTCGACCCACTGGGAAATCCAAAACCGTCATCACAGAGACTACCACCAACTGTCGAGGTTACAACCTTCCACTGCCAACAAACTAACACGCTGCCATAAACCGAATATTAACCAAACCAAATCCACAACATCTAACCCAATACATCATCATACTCCCCACTCCTCAAACCGGCTACTGCGAAATCAAGAAAAAGAGTCATCCTCAAACCAAAAAAATAAATAAAATCGGCCGCTTTCTTCATCCTCACAGGCGTGTCACCGCTCCAATAAGTAACCCACCGAATTACCCACAAATCCTCGGCATCTTTAACCCATACTTCCGGACTGACCATCGACGACCCCAGCTCAATACAGCAACAGTAACAGTAACCCAATCCGTATCCAGGTGACAGAACCCAAATTGACCCAACGCCTTCTTGCTCTCCACCGAGTCTTCGTCCACTTCGTCGACTCGTCTGCCGTCGCTGCCGTCCCAATCGGGTTGCATCTTGGTTGGGTTAACTGGGTTATTAGTTAAAGGGCTGGGTATTATTTATCAATTGGATCTTGGGTTAATTGGTTTAATACTTAAGTGGGTTGGTTTATTAGTTAACAGTTAGGCTTGGGCTAAATTTCGATTGGGCTGATTTATTCGTATCAATTGGGTTGGGCTTAATTTCAATTGGGATTGGGCTTGATTGATATTTTGATTGTAATTTA
>NW_019253338.1:41658-42981 GCF_002742605.1 Olea europaea var. sylvestris
GGAATGAAGCTGTACTGTGATAGTCAGAGCGCCATCTTCCTAGCTAAGAATCAGATTTATCATGCAAGAACCAAGCACATTGACGTGAGATTTCATAAGATAAGAGAGTTGGTTACTTCATGAGAGCTGTTGTTAGAGAAGGTGCATACCTCAGAGAATGCAGCAGACATGATGACAAAGCCAATCACAATGGATAGGTTCAAGTATTGCTTGAACTTGATTAACATCTCTAGCTGTTAGAGAGGATGTGTCCCAACCCATTGGTCCTAGATGGTGTGATTTTTTTTCCAGGTTATGTTTTTCTCCTAAGGGGTGAATATTCGCCAAGGTGGAGATTGTTGTGCATGTGGCTCATATAGAGTGGAACACAGGCCCTGGATCAAATGGGCCGATGCCGGCGCGGAGCGGAGTGAGAGGGCGGAGCGCATCGAACGGAACGGAGCGGAGCGACGGCATCGGCCTTACGGGGGTTTAATTCACTGCCTGGTTGTTAGGGACGCCGAATGGGTTGGGGGTGCGAGGACAACGCCCCCGTGGTACGGTACGGTACGGTACAGGAATATTTTCTGCACGGACCTTAAAGTCTTATATGGGCCCAAGCTAGGGTTAGTATAAATAATATGTTGTAACCCTATTTTTAACAACTGAATAAAGAAATCTCCGTTTCGCTCTAGTGGACGTAGGCACATCGCCGAACCACGTAAAATTCTTGTGTTATTTTTCGTTTTCATCTTTTTAATATTGCGCATAAAATCCAACAATTTCACAGGTAGAAATTGAACTCTTGATTTATTTGGTTCAAAATCCAAATATGACACAAAATTAAAATGCCTTCATTTTCCTAAATTCTGCCTAGCTCCAATTTAATCCCTCTTCCCCCTTTTTCCTCCTATTCCTAAAGGAAATGGACTTGAATGCAAGTCCACATGATAAGTTCTCAGGAAAGATGCATCTTGATGTGCATTCCACTACAACGAGCAATAATCTCCTCTTCCCTATTAACTAACTTTAAGTAGGGTTACTATTTGTGGATATTTAAGATTTCTCTACGTAGTTTTAATATTTTACAAATGTAGTGTTAGATGTGAAAGTATTCTAGCAAGAGCAAATCATTACATATATAAGAATTAGAAGGGGCTTGAAAACAAATCTAGTCTCACTTTTGCTTCACAAGGTTTAAATGAAGATCAGCCTTCTTAAATTTTGTTCTCCTGAATAATTTCACTAACAGAAACTGCAACATTGCCCTCCCTCTTTCATCCATTTAATTGTTTGTGCAGAATCACGAAAACCACAATCCTGGGAAAGTTATAGGGCAGTTGA
>NW_019253339.1:0-1220 GCF_002742605.1 Olea europaea var. sylvestris
CGCGAAAAATGACGAAATTGCCCCAGGCGCAGTTTTTGTTTCCGGTCAACCTATCAAATTTTAGCTAATTGCGACCCAGTCGATAAAAGTGACAAATTGCCCCCGGCGCGGTTTTTGTTCCCGATCAACCAGTCAAATTTTAACCAATTCCGGCACAATCGCAAAAAATGACGAAATAGTCTCTGGCGCGATTTTTGTCCACGATCAACCTGTCAAAATTTTTCCAATTTCGACACAGTCGAGTAAAATTACGAAATTGCCCCCGGCGCGATTTTTGTTCCCAACAACCCGCAAATTTGAGCCAATTCCGACGCAGCCGCGAAAAATGATGAAATTGCCCCCGGCGAGATTTTTGTTCCCGATCAACCTGTCAAATTTTAGCCAATTCCGACACAATCAAGAAAAACGACGAAATTGCCCCCGGCGCGGTTTTTGTTTCCGATCAACCTGTCAAATTTGAGCCAATTCCGACACAGTCGAGAAAATGACGAAATTGCCCCCGGCGTGGTTTTTGTTCCCGATCAACCTGTCAAATTTGAGCCAATTCCGACGCAGTCACGAAAAATGACGAAATTGCCCTCGGCGCGATATTTGTCCCCGATCAACCTGTAGAATTTTAGCCAATTCCGACACAGTCGCGAAAAATGACGAAATTGCCCCTGGCGCGATTTTTGTTCCCGATGAACCCGTCCAATTTTAGTCAATTCCGACACAGTCGCGAAAAATGACGAAATTGCCCCCGGCGCGATTTTTGTTACCGATCAACCTGTCAAATTTTAGCCAATTTTCGACATAGTCGCGAAAAATAACGAAATTGCCCCCGGCGCGGTTTTTGTTTCCGATCAACCAGTCAAATTTTAGCTAATTTCGACACAGTCGAGAAAAATGACGAAATTGCCCCCGGCGCGGTTTATGTTTCCGATAAACCTGTCAAATTTTAGCCAATTCCGACACAGTCGAGAAAAATGACGAAATTATCCCCGGCGCGATTTTTGTTCCTGTTCAACCTGTCAAATTTGAGACAATTCCGACGCATTCACGAAAAATGACGAAATTGCCACCGGCGTGGTTTTTGTTTCCGGTCAACATGTCAAATTTTAGCTAATTCCGACACAGTCGAGACAAATGACGAAATTACCCCCCCGTCGCGATTTTTGTTCCCGATCAACCTGTCAAATTTTAGCCAATTCCGGCACAGTCGCGAAAAATGACGAAATTGC
>NW_019253340.1:0-1220 GCF_002742605.1 Olea europaea var. sylvestris
TTTGGCAGGTTGATTGGAAACAAAAACTGCGCCAAGAGCAATTTCGTCATTTGTCGCGACGATGTCGGAATGGGCTGAAATTTAGCAGGTTGATTGGAAAGAACAATCGTGCCTGGGGTAATTTCGTCATTTATCGCGACGGTGTCGGAATGGGCTTAAATTTGGTAGGTGGATTGGAAACAAAAATCGCGCCTGGGACAATTTCGTCATTTGTCGCGACGGTATCGGAATGGGCTGAAATTTGGCAGGTTGATTGGAAACAAAAACCGCGCCTGGGGCATTTTCATCATTTGTTGCGACGGTGTCAAAATCGGCTTAAATTCAGCAGGTCGATTGGAAACAAAAACGACGCCCGGGGCAATTTCGCAATTTGTCACGACGGAGTCAAAATGGGTTGAAATTTGGAAGGTTGATTGGAAGCAAAAATCGCGCTAGGGACAATTTCATCATTTGCAGCAAAGGTGTCGGAATGGGCTGAAATTTGGCAGGTTGATTGGAAATAAAAATCGCGCCAGGGGCAATTTCGTCATTTGTCGCGACGGTGTCGGAATACACTGAAATTTGGCAGGCTGATAGGAAACAAAAACTGTGCTAGGGTTGATTTCATCATTTGTCGTGACGGTGTCGGAATGGGCTAAAATTTAGCACGGGGAATTTCGTAATTTGTCGCGATAGTATCGGATTGGGCTGAAATTTAGCAGGGTGATTGGAAACAAAGACTGCGCAGTGGCAATTTTGTTAATTATCACGACTGTGTTGGATTGGGCTGAAATTTAGCGAGTTGATTGGAAACAAAAATTGCCCCGGGGCAATTTAGTCATTTTTTGCAACAGTGTCGGAATGGGCTGAAATTTGGCAGGCAGATTGGAAACAAAATCGCCAGGGACAATTTCGTCATTTTTCGCAACAGTGTCGGAATGGGTTGAAATTTGGCAGGTTGGGTGGAAACCAAAATTGCGCCAGGGGCAATTTCGTCATTTGTCGCGACGGTGTCGAAATGGGCTGAAATTTAGCAGGCAGATTGGAAACAAAATCCGTGCCAGGGGAATTTAGTCATTTTTCGCGACAGTGTCAGAATGGGCTGAAATTTGGCAGGTAGATTGGAAACAAAAATCGCACCAGGGATAATTTCGTCGTTTTTTCGCAACGGTGTCGGAATGGGCTTAAATTTGGAAGGTTAATTGGGAACAAAAACCACGCCAGGGGCAATTTCATCATTT
>NW_019253341.1:0-1220 GCF_002742605.1 Olea europaea var. sylvestris
TGACAATTCCTGAGAAACCTAGAGATATGTGTGTTTGGATTCTCATGAAGTAGCCCATAGAATTGCAGAGTGTTGCTTATCAAATTAATCCATTTAGCCCTTATCAAGAAGTTGTTTACCCCAAAATCTAGATATATAATACTGGATCGTACAGGTGCTGCTATAAGCGTTAAGAACATAGACACTGGCAAGTCCGCTTCGTTTATTTCCATTTGCTCTTGCTGTTGATCTCTCACAGCCATTTGCCTAATTGGTTGTATAGGAATAGGGTTGAATAGATTGCCAACCATTTGATGTTGCTGTTTTTTGTTTGTGTTCTTTGTGTCTTCATTTGAAAGTACATTCTATCTCAGAATCAAAC
Organism: Olea europaea var. sylvestris; assembly: GCF_002742605.1. Lineage (NCBI taxonomy): Eukaryota > Viridiplantae > Streptophyta > Magnoliopsida > Lamiales > Oleaceae > Olea > Olea europaea. Next base: position 362 of record NW_019253341.1, read on the forward strand.
GGTTCTCAATCGTAGCCTAGGGCACGGAGCATACAACGAATACCCTTTTTTCTAAAAATAAAGTAAATAACGAATCAAATAACATTTAAAAATAAAAATAAATTACGGCTAAAAGTAATAGTCCCCGGCAACAGCGTCAAAAACTTGTTGTCAATTTTATTTCTGCAAGTGTACGGACCGTAATAAGTAATAGTGAATCTAAGAGTCCGGGTTGTCGATCCCACAAGGACTGTATTCTAGCACTTAATTCAATTTTTATTTAACCACTATTTGATGAAAACAAATAAAAAGGAAGTTGTAAGATTTGAGTTTTAATCTAAATGCTAGAAAATAAATGGATGCACACACGATTGGTTGGAAAATCAAATAATGAAAGGACGTTAAAACAGAATAATTTCACCTAATAATCACCTTTACATCTCAAATTTAGATTCACATCTAATGTAGTGTTCGTTCGAATTCTCCTATTGTATTCAATTTACCCCTCTCGAGTTTTCACTGAGCCTATTTAACTAATGAAATTCCATATCTCTATGAAAATTTAACTGAGTTAAACGAGTTCTTTATCCTATGAATTCAATTGTGACCGCAGCAAGTAGTATAGGCATCTCTACTCGTTATGCCAATTTACCAAATTTTACTACATGATCTAAATTCTAAGCTCATATCTCTATTTGTAAAGAATTCACAAAATCATCAAATTATTGATAAGATAATTTAATGTATTCAATTCATAGCAAAATCAACACGTAAAAAAAATTAAAAACTAAGAATATTAATAAGAGAATATAAAGGATCTCAATTGGTTACATTATTCTCCCTAATAATAAATTTAACTATTCATAATAAACAGGGAAAA
>NW_019253342.1:0-1220 GCF_002742605.1 Olea europaea var. sylvestris
GGGATTTGTGATTTACAGCGATGCCTCTAAGCAGGGTTTAGGCTGTGTACTGATGCAGCATGGAAAAGTGGTTGCTTATGCCTAGAGACAGTTGAAGCAGTATGAGCAAAACTATCCAACGTATGACTTGGAGCTTGCAGCAGTTGTTCACGCCTTAAAGATATGGCGTCATTATCTTTACGGTGGGAAGTGTGAAATTTATACGGACCACAAGAGTCTCAAATACTTTTTCACACAGAAGGAACTAAATATGAGACAGAGGAGATGGTTGGAGTTAGTGAAGGATTATGACTGCACAATTCATTACCATCCGGGTAAGGCTAATGTAGTTGCAGATGCCCTAAGCAGAAAGATAAGAACACAGTTAGCAGTTTTACCCACAGTACAGGAACAATTGATAAGGGAGTTTGATAAATTGAGATTGGAAGTTATCACGCCGCCAACTCAGATTTCAGCGAGAATAAGAGCATTCATGATTCAACCTACACTTCGAGATCGAATCAAGGAGGCACAGGATAAAGATCCATTTTTACAGAAGATAAAGGCCGAGATTGGTACAGATAAACATATAGGGTTTGAAGTATCTGCAGATAATGCGCTAACTTTCAAAGGAAGACTGTGTGTACCTAAGGATGAAAGTATAAGAAATGAGATATTAGAAGAGGCTCATTCAACCCCTTATTCTGCTCATCCAGGTGGTACGAAAATGTACCAAGATCTCCGGGATGTATTTTGGTGGAGAAACATGAAGAGAGGAATTGGTCTGTTCGTGGAGAGATGTATTATCTGCCAACAGGTTAAGGCAGAACATCAAAGGCCATCAGGATTACTGAAACCGTTGGATATTCCAAAATGAAAATGGGAACACATAATGATGGACTTTGTGGTAGGCCTCCCGAGATCAGCAAAAGGTCACAATGCTATTTGGGTAGTGGTGGATCGTCTGACGAAGTCAGCCCATTTTCTTCCAATTAAAGTAAACCTTAACTTGGAACAGCTGGCACACTTATACATCAGGGAGATAGTCAGGTTGCATGGAGTCCTGGTCACCATTATTTCAGATAGAGACCCGAGGTTCACATCTAAATTTTGGAAAAGTTTGCAGATAGCCATGGGGACAAAACTGAAGTTTAGCATAGCTTATCATCCTCAGACGGATGGACAATCAGAAAGAACCATCCAAACTTTGGAAGATATGCTAAGGGCATGTGTTTTGGATC